>NC_092168.1:49988925-50008925 GCF_045791955.1 Oncorhynchus clarkii lewisi | reverse complement strand
GGGCCTTGGGTACTGTACTGGTATCTCTCTCAGAGATGTGATGTGAGGGGCCTTGGGTACTGTACTGGTATCTCTCTCAGAGATGTGATGTGAGGGGCCTTGGGTAATGTACTGGTATCTCTCTCAGAGATGTGATGTGAGGGGCCCTGGGTAATGTACTGGTATCTCTCTCAGAGATGTGATGTGAGGGGCCCTGGGTAATGTACTGGTATCTCTCTCAGAGATGTGAGGGGCCTTGGGTAATGTACTGGTATCTCTCTCAGAGATGTGATGTGAGGGGCCTTAGGTACTGTACTGGTATCTCTCTCAGAGATGTGATGTGAGGGGCCTTGGGTACTGTACTGGTATCTCTCTCAGAGATGTGATGTGAGGGGCCTTGGGTACTGTACTGGTATCTATCTCAGAGATGTGATGTGAGGGGCCTTGGGTAATGTACTGGTATCTCTCTCAGAGATGTGATGTGAGGGGCCCTGGGTAATGTACTGGTATCTCTCTCAGAGACGACCCATCCAGGTGATTTGCCTTTATTCATGCTAGTTCATTGAGATTTGGGCTCCCAAATTTTACAAATCAGAGGTGTTCAGGTTCTTTACAGATGCGGAAAATAATCTATAATTGATTCATTTGGTTTCTGACAGTAATTCCTTATTTTGTGTCAAATTCAATAGTTGCCATATCAACTAATTGATCGTTACCATGGAGGTAACGGTCTTTTACATAACGGAGGATTCTACTCTCATCTGATACCTTCCTTGAATAATTGTGATTGACTCTCTCTCTCTCGCCCTGTCACATAGAGATGTGTAGAAAAAGATATGTGTGGGCCTTGGTTGATCTCTTAAAGCTCAAAAGTGAGAGACAATGGCAGAGAGATAGACTGACCTACCGATGGGGTTGTAACACAGACAGCCAGATGGCCGACAGGGCGATATACCATAGTAACACCATGCCAGACAGCCTTAATCCAGGGTCTTAGTTAAGTAATCACAGACCTTTTTTGAAAAGCTCCAGAATCTCCTTTATGATCTGAGACGAGCCTTGTTGTCCTGTCAGTCAGGAAAATACTCTCTTCAGATATAAAACCAGGCATGGTTAGTGACGTGTGTGTGTGTGTGTGTGTGTGTGTGTGTGTGTGTGGGTGTGGGTGTGTGTGTGTGTGTGTGGGTGTGTGTGTGTGTGGGTGTGGGTGTGTATGTAGTGTATGTGTGTGTGTGTGTGTGTGTGTGTGTGTGTGTGTGTGTGTGTGTGTGTGTGTGTGTATGTAGTGTGTGTGTGTGTGTGTATGTAGTGTATGTGTGTGTGTGTGTGTGTGTGTGTGTGTGTGTGTGAATGTAGTGTGTGTAGTGTATGTGTGTGTGTGTGTGTGTCAGTTTGTTTAGTCAGTGTATGTGTGTATATGTGTGTGTGTGTGTGTATGTGTGTGTGTGTAGTGTGTGTGTATGTGTGTGTGTGTGTGTGTGTGTGTGTGTGTGTGTGTGTGTGTGTGTGTGTGTGTGTGTGTGTGTGTGTGTGTGTGTGTGTGTGTGTGTGTGTAATGTCATTTAGCAGTCTCCTTTAATCTAAAGCGACGTCAGATCGTTTGTCTGCACTGATCGGTAGACGGAGGTAATGTCCTCTTACCTGGCAGTTCACATCCCAGCACCTCCAGCCTCATCCCTATCCCGACAGGAGACCACCTCTCTGGGTAGATCCTGATGAACTGAGCCGGGATCTCCTCAAACCGACGGATCTCTGGAGTGTCGTAGTGTGTGTTGCCCTCGAAGATCTGTAACGGAGACAGTGACGAGAAGGTTTATAGACGGAACAGAGGAGCGGGGTGTGTGTGTGTGTGTGTGTGTGTGTGGTGTGCGTGTGTGTTCCCCATACCTTAGGATGGCTGGTCTTTCTGTCCAGTATAAAAGTCCAGTCCTTGCCCGTCAGGCTGTGAGACACGCGGTACTTCCTGACGAAGGCCCTGTTCTCAGCCGACGTACTCCCCTCCACGCTCCTCGCCCCCTGAGTGATGACGCCTCGTACTGTCTTGGGGACCCCCAAGTCCACCTGGATAAAAAAAAAAAACAGATCAGATCCAACTTTAAAAAAAATCACAACACACTTGAGAACAGTGAGAAGACAAAAGCTATGAGAGACAGTGTTTCTGGATCTTGATCTGGTCACGTTCTCTACCTGGAGCCACTCCTCCCCGGCCAGAGGCTGTGTTGGGCTGGGGAACCATCCTGACCTGCTGGCTACCAGCCTGGCCGTCCCCATGGAGCCGTGGATATCCCTCAGGGATGACGCTGTGATCTGGGAGTCGGGCAGCAGGCCGGACAGCATCCCCTGCATCTCAGAACATGGAGCGTCTGGAGAGAAGGGAGAATTCATTCATTTTCATTGAACACATTTAAAATACATCTACGGCCGGTGAGGGGAGGTTAGGTTAGGGGAAAGGGGAGGGGAGGGGGAAGGGGAGGTTAGGGGGAAGGGGAGGTTAGGGGGAAGGGGAGGTTAGGGGAGGGGAGGTTAGGGAAGGGGAGGTTAGGGGGAAGGGGAGTTTAGGGGGAAGGGGAGGATAGGGGGAAGGGGAGGTTAGGGGGAAGGGGAGATTAGGGGGAAGGGGAGGTTAGGGGGACGGGGAAGTTAGGGAAGGGGAGATTAGGGGGAAGGGGAGGTTAGGGGGAAGGGGAGGTTAGGGGAAGGGGAGAATAGGGGGAATGGGAGGTTAGGGGGAAGGAGAGGTTAGGGGAAGGAGAGGTTAAGGGGAAGGGGAGAATAGGGGGAATGGGAGGTTAGGGGGAAGGGGAGGTTAGGGGGAATGGGAGGTTAGGGGGAAGGGGAGGTTAGGGGGAAGGGGAGATTAGGGGAAGGGGAGATTAGGGGGAAGGGGAGATTAGCGGGAAGGGGAGATTAGGGGGAAGGGGAGGTTAGGGGGAAAGGAGGTTAGGGGGAAGGGGAGATTAGCGGGAAGGGGAGGTTAGGGGGAAGGGGAGGTTAGGGGGAAGGGGAGATTAGCGGGAAGGGGAGGTTAGGGGGAAGGGGAGATTAGGGGGAAGGGGAGGTTAGTGGAAGGGGAGGTTAGGGGGAAGGGGAGGTTAGGGGGAAGGGGAGATTAGGGGGAAGGGGAGGTTAGTGGAAGGGGAGGTTAGGGGGAAGGGGAGGTTAGGGGAGGGGAGGTTAGGGAAGGGGAGATTAGGGGGAAGGGGAGATTAGTGGAAGGGGAGGTTAGGGGGAATGGGAGGTTAAGGGGAAGGGGAGGTTAGGGGGAAGGGGAGGTTAGGGGGAAGGGGAGATTAGCGGGAAGGGGAGGTTAGGGGGAAGGGGAGATTAGCGGGAAGGGGAGGTTAGGGGGAAGGGGAGGTTAGGGGGAAGGGGAGATTAGCGGGAAGGGGAGGTTAGGGGGAAGGGGAGATTAGGGGGAAGGGGAGGTTAGTGGAAGGGGAGGTTAGGTGGAAGGGGAGGTTAGGGGAGGGGAGGTTAGGGAAGGGGAGATTAGGGGGAAGGGGAGATTAGTGGAAGGGGAGGTTAGTGGAAGGGGAGGTTAGGGGGAAGGGGAGGTTAGGGGAGGGGAGGTTAGGGAAGGGGAGATTAGGGGGAAGGGGAGATTAGTGGAAGGGGAGGTTAGGGGAAGGGGAGGTTAGGGGGAAGGGGAGATTAGGGGAAGGGGAGGTTAGGGGGAAGGGGAGGTTAGGGGGAAGGGGAGGTTAGGGGGAAGGGGAGATTAGGGGGAAGGGGAGATTAGGGGGAAGGGGAGGTTAGGGGGAAGGGGAGATTAGCGGGAAGGGGAGGTTAGGGGAAGGGGAGGTTAGGGGGAAGGGGAGATTAGGGGGAAGGGGAGGTTAGGGGGAAGGGGAGGTTAGGGGAAGGGGAAAATAGGGGGAATGGGAGGTTAGGGGTAAGGAGAGGTAAGGGGGAAGGGGAGGTTAGTGGAAGGGGAGGTTAGGGGGAAGGGGAGGTTAGGGGTAAGGAGAGGTTAGGGGGAAGGGGAGGTTAGTGGAAGGGGAGGTTAGGGGGAAGGGGAGGTTAGGGGGAAGGGGAGGTTAGGGGGAAGGGGAGGTTAGGGGGAAGGGGAAATTAGGGGGAAGGGGAGATTAGGGGGAATGGGAGGTTAGGGGGAAGGGGAGATTAGCGGGAAGGGGAGGTTAGGGGAAGGGGAGGTTAGGGGGAAGGGGTGATTAGGGGGAAGGGGAGGTTAGGGGGAAGGGGAGGTTAGGGGAAGGGGAAAATAGGGGGAATGGGAGGTTAGGGGTAAGGAGAGGTTAGGGGGAAGGGGAGGTTAGTGGAAGGGGAGGTTAGGGGGAAGGGGAGGTTAGGGGTAAGGAGAGGTTAGGGGGAAGGGGAGGTTAGGGGGAAGTCGGAGGTTAGGATGGAAGGGGAGGTTAGGGGAAGGGGAGGTTAGTGGAAGGGGAGGTTAGGGGGAAGGGGAGGTTAGGGGGAAGGGGAGGTTAGGGGAAGGGGAGGTTAGGGGGAAGGGGAGGTTAGGGGGAGGGGAGGTTAGGGGGAAGGGGAGGTTAGGGGGAAGGGGAGGTTAGGGGAAGGGGAGGTTAGGGGGAAGGGGAGGTTAGGGGGAAGGGGAGGTTAGGGGGAAGGGGAGGTTAGGGGAAGGGGAGGTTAGGGGAAGGGGAAGGGGAGGGGAGGTTAGGGGGAAGGGGAGGTTAGGGGGAAGGGGAGGTTAGGGGAAGGGGAAGGGGAGGTTAGGGGGAAGGGGAGGTTAGGGGGAAGGGGAGGTTAGGGGGAAGGGGAGGTTAGGGGAAGGGGAGGTTAGGGGGAAGGGGAGGTTAGGGGGAAGGGGAGGTTAGGGGAAGGAGAGGTTAGGGGAAGGGGAGGTTAGGGGGAAGGGGAGGTTAGGGGGAAGGGGAGGTTAGGGGAAGGAGAGGTTAGGGGAAGGGGAGGTTAGGGGGAAGGGGAGGTTAGGGGGAAGGGAGGTTAGGGGGAAGGGGAGGTTATAGGGAAGGGGAGGTTAGGGGAAGGGGAGGTTAGGGGGAAGGGGAGGTTAGGGGGAAGGGGAGGTTAGGGGAAGGGGAGGTTAGGGGGAAGGGGAGGTTAGGGGGAAGGGGAGGTTAGGGGGAAGGGGAGGTTAGGGGAAGGGGAGGTTAGGGGGAAGGGGAGGTTAGGGGAAGGGGAGGTTAGGGGGAAGGGGAGGTTAGGGGGAAGGGGAGGTTAGGGGAAGGGGAGGTTAGGGGAAGGGGAGGTTAGGGGAAGGGGAAGGGGAAGGGGAGGTTAGGGGAGGGGAGGTTAGGGGGAAGGGGAGGTTAGGGGGAAGGGGAGGTTAGGGGAAGGGGAGGTTAGGGGGAAGGGGAGATTAGGGGAAGGGGAGGTTAGGGGAAGGGGAGGTTAGGGGGAAGGGGAGGTTAGGGGAAGGGGAGGTTAGGGGAAGGGGAGGTTAGGGGGAAGGGGAGGTTAGGGGAAGGGGAGGTTAGGGGGAAGGGGAGTTGAGGTGAGAAGAAGAAAAGAGAGTTGGGTGATGAGCATTGACGAAGACTGACGCTGACATTTCAAGGCTAGTGAGATAAATTATTCATGTCGTTATGTCACAGCAGTCGGCTTCAACAGTAAATAATGAATCAACAAACACAAGCCTTTTGACTGAGTCCCACATGGATTCCTTTTCTCTAATATAGCACACTACATTTGACCAGGGTCCATAGGGCTGTTACTTAAAGCAGTGGGCACCTAAAGCATCTCCCACAAACAATCCTTTACTAGTTCTCAGGGAATAAAGCTGTTTCCCTCCATCACACAACGTGCTATAAATAAAGGATTGATTGTAGTGTAGGTCTCTGACACAGGGATGAAAGGAATGGAGGAGAGAGCTGAGAGATAGAGACCACTCAGAGAGAGAGAGACGACTAAGAGAGAGAGAGAGACAACATATATATCAACGAATTGGCGCGGGCACTAGAAAAGTCTGCAGCACCCGGCCTCCCCCTGCTAGAATCCGAAGTCAAATGTCTGGTGTTTGCCGATGATCTGGTGCTTCTGTCACCAACCAAGGAGGGCCTACAGCAGCACCTAGATCTTATGCACAGATTCTGTCAGACCTGGGCCCTGACAGTAAATCTCAGTAAGACCAAAATAATGGTGTTCCAAAAAAGATCCAGTCACCAGGACCACAAATACAAATTCCATCTAGACACTGTTGCCCTAGAGCACACAAAAAACTATACATACCTTGGCCTAATCATCAGCGCCACAGGTAACTTCCACAAAGCTGTGAACGATCTGAGAGACAAGGCAAGAAGGGCATTCTACACCATCAAAAGAAACATAAAATTGCCTTTTATGGTTGTGAGGTCTAGGGTTCTCTTCTCTCCTCTCCTCTCCTCTCCTCTCCTCACCAACCAAGATTTCACAAAATGGGACAAACAACAAATGACAAAAATATCCTCTGTGTACAACGTAGAATAACAAATAATGCATGCAGAGCAGAATTAGGCCGATACCCGCTAACTATCAAAATCCAGAAAAGAGACGTTAAATTCTACAACCACCTAAAAGGAAGCGATTCCCAAACCTTCCGTAACAAAGCCATCACCTACAGAGAGATGAACCTGGAGAAGAGGCCCCTAAGCAAGCTGGTCCTGGGGCTCTGTTCACAAACACAAACAGACCCCACAGAGCCCCAGGACAGCAACAATATTAGACCCAATCAAATCACGAGGCAACAAAAAGATAATTACTTGACACATTGGAAAGAATTAACAAAAAAACAGACCAAACTAGAATGCTATTTGGCCCTAAACAGAGAGTACACAGCGGCAGAATACCTGACCACTGTGACTGACCCAAACTTAACACTCAGTGAGCATAGCCTTGCTATTGAGAAAGGCCGCCGTAGGCAGACATGGCTCTCAAGAGAAGACAGTCTATGTGCTCACTGCCCACAAAAACCTCCTGCCAAATGTATGACCATATTAGAGACACATATTTCACAGATCCACAATTAATTTGAAAACAAATCCAATTTTGATAAACTCCCATATCTACTTGGTGAAATTCCACAGTGTGCCATCACAGCAGCAAGATGTGTGACCTGTTGCCACAAGAAAAGGGCAACCAGTGAAGAACAAACACCATTGTAAATACAACCCATATTTATGCTTATTTATTTGCCCTTGTGTACTTTAACCATTTGTACATTGTTACAACACTGTATATATATTTATAATATGACATTTGTAATGTCTTTACTGTTTTGAAATTTCTGTATGTGTAATGTTTACTGTTAATTTTTATTGTTTATTTCACTTTTGTATATTATCTACCTCACTTGCTTTGGCAATGTTAACACATGTTTCCCATGCCAATAAAGCCCCTTGAATTGAATTGAATTGAGAGAGAGAGAGAGGATAGCATCTTAGCTAAACAGCCCTTCTCCTTTCATGTGATGTGGGGCGAAACAAATCACCTCTAATCCCCGTGGCAACTATAAATAGACCCAATTACAGCTAGCGAGTTGTGGAGTGAAGAGAGGGTCAGGGACAGGGACAGGAACAGGGTCAAGGACAGGGTCAAGGACAGGGACAGGGTCAAGAACAGGGTCAGGGTCAAGGACAGGGTCAGGGACAGGTTCAGGGACAGGGACAATGACAGGGACAGGGACATGGACAGGGACAGGGACAAGCACAGGGACAGGGTCAGGGACAAGGACAGGGACAGGGACAGGGACAAGGACAGGGTCAGGAACAAGGACAGGGACAACATAGCTGTTCTTACCAGTGATCTGGCACCCGTAGAGTTCGAAGCGCAGGGCGATGCCTGTCTTCCAGGCCTGGGGTCTGATGCGTACGAAGCGGGCCAGAACAGGCTGGGGGATCCGGTTCAGAACCACCTCAGTAGAGTCTGTGTTGGCATTGAAAATCTAGAGAGAGAGAGAGAGAGAGAGAGAGAGAGAGAGAGAGAGAGAGAGAGAGAGAGAGAGAGAGAGAGAGAGAGAGAGAGAGAGAGAGAGAGAGAGAAGGGAGAGAGATAGGGAGAGAGAGAGAGAAAGGGAGGGAGAGAGAGAGAGAGAGAGAGAGAGAGAGAGAGAGAGAGAGAGAGAGAGAGAGAGAGAGAGGGTTAGAAACAGATGTGTGTATTTTATCATCCTTTTTCACATGAATGAGAAAAGTGAACGAGAAAACACCCATTGCACTACAACTTCCTCCAGAAACCAGCTCTACTACACAGCCCACACATGGCTTTGTAGTCACTAAACAAATACACCAGCTCACACTGTGGTAAAAATCCCTGGAAACACAGTTTAATCGTCTAACCACAGAGGCCGAGCGGATAGGAAGTGTGAAAGTGCGAAGCAGGCCTGAGATCCCTCGTGTTGTTTAATACAGGACATTGCTGCTGGTGATTCTCTGATCCACCTCTACGCAGACGACACCATTCTGTATACTTCTGGCCCTTCTTTGGACACTGTGTTAACTAACCTCCAGACGAGCTTCAATGCCATACAACTCTCCTTCCGTGGCCTCCAACTGCTCTTAAACGCAAGTAAAACTAAATGCATGTTCTTCAACTGATCAAATGACCCTCCCTAGAATGACCCTCCCTAGAATGACCCTCCCTACAATGACACTCCCTAGAATGACCCTCCCTAGAATGACCCTCCCTAGAATGACCCTCCCTACAATGACCCTCCCCAGAATGACCCTCCCTAGAATGACCCTCCCTAGAATGACCCTCCCTAGAATGACCCTCCCTAGAATGACCCTCCCTACAATGACACTCCCTAGAATGACCCTCCCTAGAATGACCCTCCCTACAATGACACTCCCTAGAATGACCCTCCCTACAATGACACTCCCTAGAATGACCCTCCCTACAATGACCCTCCCTAGAATGACCCTCCCTACAATGACCCTCCCTAGAATGACCCTCCCTACAATGACACTCCCTAGAATGACCCTCCCTACAATGACACTCCCTAGAATGACCCTCCCTAGAATGACCCTCCCTAGAATGACCCTCGCTACAATGACACTCCCTAGAATGACCCTCCCTAGAATGACCCTCCCTAGAATGACCCTCCCTACAATGACACTCCCTAGAATGACCCTCCCTAGAATGACCCTCCCTAGAATGACCCTCCCTACAATGACACTCCCTAGAATGACCCTCCCTAGAATGACCCTCCCTAGAATGACCCTCCCTACAATGACACTCCCTAGAATGACCCTCCCTAGAATGACCCTCCCTAGAATGACCCTCCCTACAATGACACTCCCTAGAATGACCCTCCCTAGAATGACCCTCCCTAGAATGACCCTCCCTACAATGACACTCCCTAGAATGACCCTCCCTAGAATGACCCTCCCTAGAATGACCCTCCCTAGAATGACCCTCCCTACAATGACCCTCCCTAGAATGACCCTCCCTACAATGACACTCCCTAGAATGACCCTCCCTAGAATGACCCTCCCTATAAAGGCTCTCCCTAGAATGACCCTCCCTAGAATGACCCTCCCTAGAATGACCCTCCCTATAATGACACTCCCTATAATGACCCTCCCTAGAATGACACTCCCTGTGTGTGTGTGTGTGTGTGTGTGTGTGTGTGTGTGTGTGTGTGTGTGTGTGTGTGTGTTTCTCCTCCTCTGTTAACAAGTCCCAAATGCATTCATCTTGCCACCACAACTCTTAACCATGGCACCCTCCAGACAACACTATTGTTCTTGTTTAGATGCACCAAGAGACCCATAACCAGGGTGGCTGGCTTGGCTTCCATCCACTAGTTTCATTGCTCTGCGTGTCTCTGTGTTTAATGCTAAACAGATTGGAACCTTTCCAAAGAAGGTTCTACCTGGAACCAAAAGGGCTCTACCTAGAACCAACAGGGTTCTACCTGGAACCAACAGGGTTCTATTTGGAACCAACAGGGCTCTACCTGGAACCAAAAGGGCTCTACCTGGAACCAAAAGGGTTCTACTTGGAACCAAAAGGGTTCTATTTGGAACCAACAGGGCTCTACCTGGAACCAACAGGGCTCTACCTGGAACCAACAGGGTTCTACTTGGAACCAAAAGGGTTCTACTTGGAACCAAAAGGGTTCTACTTGGAACCAACAGGGCTCTACCTGGAACCAAAAGGGTTCTACTTGGAAACAACAGGGCTCTACCTGGAACCAACAGGGCTCTACCTGGAACCAACAGGGCTCTACCTGGAACCAAAAGGGTTCTACTTGGAACCAAAAGGGTTCTACTTGGAACCAACAGGGCTCTACCTGGAACCAACAGGGCTCTACCTGGAACCAACAGGGTTCTACTTGGAACCAAAAGGGTTCTACTTGGAACCAAAAGGGTTCTACTTGGAACCAACAGGGCTCTACCTGGAACCAAAAGGGTTCTACTTGGAACCAACAGGGCTCTACCTGGAACCAAAAGGGTTCTACTTGGAACCAAAAGGGTTCTACCTGGAACCAAAAGGGTTCTACTTGGAACCAAAAGGGTTCTACTTGGAACCAACAGGGTTCTACCTGGAACCAACAGGGCTCTACCTGGAACCAACAGGGTTCTACTTGGAACCAACAGGGTTCTACATGGAACCAAAAGGGTTCTACTTGGAACCAACAGGGCTCTACCTGGAACCAAAAGGTTTAACAAAAAGTTTTACCTTGAGCTAGAAAAATGGTTCTTCAAAGTGTTATCCTATGGGGGCAGCAGAAGAACCCTTTAGGAACCTGTTAAGAGTGTCCTTTAGACCATAGGGTTTATATAGAGACCAGCGTGTTCTTTAGACCAGAGTGTCCTTTAGACCAGAGTGTCCTTTAGACCATAGGGTTTATATGGAGACCAGAGTGTCCTTTAGACCAGAGGGTTTATATAGAGACCAGAGTGTCCTTTAGACCAGAGTGTCCTTTAGACCATAGGGTTTATATAGAGACCAGAGTGTCCTTTAGACCAGTGTCCTTTAGACCATAGGGTTTATATAGAGACCAGAGTGTCCTTTAGACCAGAGTGTCCTTTAGACCATAGGGTTTATATGGAGACCAGAGTGTCCTTTAGACCATAGGGTTTATATAGAGACCAGAGTGTCCTTTAGACCATAGGGTTTATATAGAGACCAGAGTGTCCTTTAGACCATAGGGTTTATATAGAGACCAGAGTGTCCTTTAGACCATAGGGTTTATACAGAGACCAGAGTGTCCTTTAGACCATAGGGTTTATATAGAGACCAGAGTGTCCTTTAGACCAGAGTGTCCTTTAGACCATAGGGTTTATATAGAGACCAGAGTGTCCTTTAGACCAGAGGGTTTATATAGAGACCAGAGTGTCCTTTAGACCACAGGGTTTATATAGAGAACAGAGTGTCCTTTAGACCAGAGTGTCCTTTAGACCATAGGGTTTATATAGAGACCAGAGTGTCCTTTAGACCAGAGGGTTTATATAGAGACCAGAGTGTCCTTTAGACCACAGGGTTTATATAGAGACCAGAGTGTCCTTTAGACCATAGGGTTTATACAGAGACCAGAGTGTCCTTTAGACCAGAGTGTCCTTTAGACCAGAGTGTCCTTTAGACCAGAGGGTTTATACGGAGACCAGAGTGTCCTTTAGACCATAGGGTTTGTACAGAGACCAGAGTGTCCTTTAGACCATAGGGTTTATATAGAGACCAGAGTGTCCTTTAGACCAGAGTGTCCTTTAGACCATAGGGTTTATATAGAGACCAGAGTGTCCTTTAGACCATAGGGTTTATATAGAGACCAGAGTGTCCTTTAGACCAGTGTCCTTTAGACCATAGGGTTTATATGGAGACCAGAGTGTCCTTTAGACCAGAGGGTTTATATAGAGACCAGAGTGTCCTTTAGACCATAGGGTTTATATAGAGATCAGAGTGTCCTTTAGACCAGAGTGTCCTTTAGACCATAGGGTTTATATAGAGACCAGAGTGTCCTTTAGACCATAGGGTTTATATAGAGACCAGAGTGTCCTTTAGACCAGAGTGTCCTTTAGACCATAGGGTTTATATAGAGACCAGAGTGTCCTTTAGACCATAGGGTTTATATAGAGACCAGAGTGTCCTTTAGACCATAGGGTTTATATAGAGACCAGAGTGTCCTTTAGACCAGAGTGTCCTTTAGACCATAGGGTTTATATAGAGACCAGAGTGTCCTTTAGACCATAGGGTTTATATAGAGACCAGAGTGTCCTTTAGACCAGAGTGTCCTTTAGACCATAGGGTTTATATAGAGACCAGAGTGTCCTTTAGACCAGAGGGTTTATATAGAGATCATGGACTCATTTGGGATGGAGCCAAAAACCTTGTTGTTCTGGGGAACAGAGAATGTCTGCTAGCTAGAGTATGAACACACAGCCACACAGAGGTAAACCACAACCCCGGTGTGGTGTGTGGTGTGGTGTGGTGTGGTGTGGTGTGTGTGTGTCTGTGTGTGTGGTGTGGTGTGGTGTGTGTGTGTCTGTGTGTGTGGTGTGGTGTGGTGTGGTGTGGTGTGGTGTGTGTGTGTCTGTGTGTGTGGTGTGGTGTGGTGTGGTGTGGTGTGTGTGTGTGTGTGTCTGTGTGTGTGGTGTGGTGTGGTGTGTGTGTCTGTGTGTGTGGTGTGGTGTGGTGTGGTGTGGTGTGTGTGTGTGTGTGTGTGTGTGTGTGTGTAGTCTAGCTGTAGTGAGGGATTTTAACCCAGAATTCAGAATGACCCTACACTGACTAAAGGCCATAAAACCCTAATAGGATTGTAGAAGTGTAATTATAGAGCTCTGGCTCTGGGGCCATGTTGGAATGAGTGTTGGGTACTGGGGAGTGTGTGATTTCCCTTGACACACACACACACCGCTCTGACACACACACACACACACATACACACACACACACACACACTGCTCTGACATAGTTACAGCAGATGGAGCTCTGTGCACACCTCCAAACCACACACACACATGCACCCACTGAGTGACTCAGATAAACCCCACCTGCTACACAACAGCTATACCTGCAGTGTTGACAGACACAGGTAAACCCCCACCTGCTGTACAACAGCTATACCTGTAGTGTTGACAGACACAGGTACAACCCCCACCTGCTGTACAACAGCTATACCTGTAGTGTTGACAGACACAGGTACAACCCCCACCTGCTGTACAACAGCTATACCTGTAGTGTTGACAGACACAGGTACAACCCTCACCTGCTGTACAACAGCTATACCTGTAGTGTTGACAGACACAGGTAAAACCCCACCTGCTGTACAACAGCTATACCTGCAGTGTTGACAGACACAGGTACAACCCCCACCTGCTATACAACAGCTATACCTAAGACTATGTCACTACAATGGTAAATATTAGCATGTAGGTCTGGGGGGGCGTGTCGGGAAATAGTTCAGCTCAGTTGCGAGTGCAGTAACTGGCGGCGGTGCCAAAGGGTCGTGTTTTGATTGTAGGCGTGACGAGGTCTTGGCTTTTCAATGGCAGATCAATGCGCTTGATGGTTTTAACATGCCGTTGTCTCTAGTTTTATAGGTCTTTGCTTGGTCATCAACTCCAATACGGCTGGAGTTCTCGTCCTAGTCCATTGTGGATTGATAGTTTATTAAATAGCTACAGTAAATCCCGTGTTTGGAGCGTTGACAGAGGACATTGTTGAAATTGGCTTCAACAATTACAGGCATGTCTATACGCATCGCTCTTCTGCTTAAGTAAAAATACTCGGCTCCCGTAAATGGTAGGGCCTATGTGTGTGTTACCTTCTCAATAAGCAAGAGAGATAGCCTAAGCCTACCGTTGATATGTCCTTATAGGACTGAATCATCTGAATATTTTGATAATCATATCAAGAATATTTCAAGGACAGCTTTTTTTCCATCTTCATAACATTGTAAAAAGAATGACAAACTTTTTGTCCAAAAAAGACGCAGAAAGATTAATCCATGCTTTTGTCACTTCTAGGTTAGACTACTGCAATGCTCTACTTTCCGGCTAAATCACTAAATATACTTCAGTTAGTGCTAAATACGGCTGCTAGAATCCTGACTAGAACCACAAAAACATGATCATATTATTCCAGTGCTAGCCTCCCTACACTGGCTTCCTGTCAAAGCTAGTGCTGATTTCAAGGTTTTTACTGCTAACCTACAAAGCATTACATGGGCTTTCTCCTACCTATCTCTCTGATTTGGTCCTGATTTATTTAACAGTTAAGAATAAATTCTTATTTACAATGACGGCCTAGGAATAGTTGCCTTGTTCAAGGGCAGAATGACAGATTTTTACCTTGTCAGCACGGGGATTCGATCCAACAACCTTTCGGTTACTAGTCCAACGCTCTAACCACTAGGCTACCCTGCTGCCCTTACATACCTACACGTACGCTACGGTTACAAGACGCAGGCATCCTTATTTTCACTAGAATTTCTAAGCAAACAGCTGGAGTCAGGGCTTTCTCCTATAGAGCTCCATTTTTATGGAATGGTCTGCCTACCCATGTGAGAGACTCATCTCTTCAGTAGGTACTATGATTGACTGTAGACTGGCCCAGGGGTGCGAAGATGAATGGCAAGGCACTGGAGGCTGTCTCTGCCTGGCCGGTTCCCCTCTCTCCACTGGGATTCTCTGCCTCTGACCCTATTACAGGGGCTGAGTCACTGGCTTACTGGTGCTCTTCCATGCCGTCCCTAGGAGGGGTGCGTCACCTGAGTGGGTTGAGTCACTGATGTGATCTTCCTGTCCTGTTTGTCGCTCCCTCTGGCTCATGCGGTGTAGGAGATCTTCGAGGGCTATACTCAGCTTTGTCTCAGGGTAGTAGGTTGCTGGTCTGTTGATAGTGTGGGGGGAGGGGCTTTAGACAAAGTGGGTGGGGTTAAATCCTGCCTGGTTGGCCCGGTCCGGGGGTATCGTCGGATGGGGCCACGGTGTCCCCCGACCCGCCCTGTCTCAGCCTCCAGTATCTATGCTGCAATAGTCTATGTGATGGGGGGCTAGGGTCAGTCTGTTATATCTGGTGTATTTCTCCTGTCTTATCTGGTGTCCTGTGTGAATTTAAGTATGCTCCTTCTAGATCTCTCTCTCCCTCTCTCCCTCGCCTCTCGGAGGACCTGAGCCCTAAAATCATGCTTCAGGACTACCTGGCCTGATGACTCCTTGCTGGCCCCAGTCCACCTGGTCGTGCTGCTGCTCCAGTTTCAACTGTTCTGCCTGCGGCTATGGAACCCTGACCTGTTCACTGAACGTGCTACCTGTCCCAGACCTGCTGTTTTCGACTCTCTCTCTCTCTACCACACCTGCTGTCTCTAACTCTGAATGATCGGCTATGAAAAGCCAACTGACATTTACTCCTGAGGTGCTGACTTGCTGCACCTCGACAACCACTGTGATTATTATTATTTGACCCTGCTGGTCATTTATGAACGTTTGAACATCTTGGCCATGTTCTGTTATAATCTCCACCCGGCACAGCCAGAAGAGGACTGGCCACCCCTCAGAGCCTGGTTCCTCTCTAGGTTTCTTCCTAGGTTTTGGTTCTTTCTAGGGAGTTTTTCCTAGCCACCGTGCTTCTACACCTGCATTGCTTGCTGTTTGGGGTTTTAGGCTGGGTTTCTGTACAGCACTTTGTGACATCAGCTGATGTAAAAAGGGCTTTATCAATACATTTGATTGATTGATTGATTTAATACATTTGGAGGAGTGTGTCTTTGGTAACAGGAGAGGCAGCTCTTTGGAAATGGGGATGGATACTAATGTGATTGGTCCATACACATATTTAACAGATGTTATTGGTCCATATTTATCAGATGTTATTGGTCCATACACATATTTAACAGATGTTATTGGTCCATACACATATTTAACAGATGTTATTGGTCCATACACATATTTAACAGATGTTATTGGTCCATATTTATCAGATGTTATTGGTCCATACACATATTTAACAGATGTTATTGGTCCATACACATATTTAACAGATGTTATTGGTCCATACACATATTTAACAGATGTGATTGGTCCATACACATATTTAACAGATGTTATTGGTCCATACACATATTTAACAGATGTTATTGGTCCAAACACATATTTAACAGATGTGATTGGTCCATACACATATTTAACAGATGTTATTGGTCCATACACATATTTAACAGATGTTATTGGTCCATACACAAATTTACATTTGCTTTATGTTTTGGATCATTGTCTTGTTGGAAGACAAATCTCCGTCCCAGTCTCAGGTCTTTTGCAGACTCCATCAGGTTTTCTTCCAGAATGGTCCTGTATTTGGCTCCATCCATCTTCCCATCAATTTTAACCATCTTCCCTGTCCCTGCTGAAGAAAAGCAGGCCCAAACCATGATGCTGCCACCACCATGTTTGACAGTGGGGATGGTGTGTTCAGCTGTGTTGCTTTTACGCCAAACATAACGTTTTGCATTGTTGCCAAAAAGTTCAATTTTTGTTTCATCTGACCAGAGCACCTTCTTCCACATGTTTGGTGTGTCTCCCAGGTGGCTTGTGGCAAACTTTATACAACACTTTTTATGGATATCTTTAAGAAATGGCTTTCTTCTTGCCACTCTTCCATAAAGGCCAGATTTGTGCAATATACGACTGATTGCTGCCCTATGCACAGAGTCTCCCACCTCAGCTGTAGATCTCTGCAGTTCATCCAGAGTGATCATGGGCCTCTTGGCTGCATCTCTGATCAGTCTTCTCCTTGTATGAGCTGAAAGTTTAGAGGGACGGCCAGGTCTTGGTAGATTTGCAGTGGTCTGATACTCCTTCCATTTCAATATTATCGCTTGCACAGTGCTCCTTGGGATGTTTAAAGCTTGGGAAATCTTTTTGTATCCAGCTTTAAACTTCTTCACAACAGTATCTCGGACCTGCCTGGTGTGTTCCTTGTTCTTCATGATGCTCTCTGCGCTTTTAACGGACCTCTGAGACTATCACAGTGCAGGTGCATTTATACGGAGACTTGATTACACACAGGTGGATTGTATTTATCATCATTAGTCATTTAGGTCAACATTGGATCATTCAGAGATCCTCACTGAACTTCTGGAGAGAGTTTGCTGCACTGAAAGTAAAGGGGCTGAATAATTTTGCACGCCCAATTTTTCAGTTTTTGATTTGTTAAAAAAGTTTGAAATATCCAATAAATGTCGTTCCACTTCATGATTGTGTCCCACTTGTTGTTGATTCTTCACAAAAAAATACAGTTTTATATCTTTATGTTTGAAGCCTGAAATGTGGCAAAAGGTCGCAAAGTTCAAGGGGGCCGAATACTTTTGCAAGGCACTGTATCTGGTGTGATTGCGGGTGTAGCGTAATGCTTGTATTCCTAGCATGGAGTATGGACTGCAGATAGGCCTGTGTGAATTCGGAAAAAGCCTCAAGAGGAGACCCTTTAGAAACCATTCTGGATTGGCTACTTGGCCACTTGGCACGGCCAGGATGAGGAAGACTCCAGTAGCCTGTAAATCAAAGCCATAACCAACCCCGTAACCTCTAACGCCATCTTTTTTTGGTTGGTTTAAATAACCTCCTAAATAGAGCCCTTGGTACGCCTTCAGAGGCCACTGAAAAAGCTTCCAGAGAGTTTACATCTTGTTACACAAACTGTAAAAGACAGGATCCACAGCTACGCGATAAGAGGACAGAAAAGAGAAGAAGATCTGAGATCATGACCACTACTACACAGATACAACAGACTGAAGAACTGAGACCAGGACCACTACTACACAGATACAACAGAAGAAGAACTGAGACCAGGACCACTACTACATAGATACAACAGACTGAAGAACTGAGACCAGGACCACTACTACACAGATACAACAGAAGAAGAACTGAGACCAGGACCACTACTACACAGATACAACAGAAGAAGAACTGAGACCAGGACCACTACTACATAGATACAACAGATCCATCCAGGTATGCTCAGTGTAGAAGCCTGAGAGGCCTGTGGTCCGATTGGACAGTGAGTGATTACCCTAAGGCCTCTGGGTAATGTAGTAATCACAGGCAGAGAGGGAGTCCCAGAAGGATAGCTGCTAGAACATTTTTCAGCCCTAATCGTCAGGGAAGAGTGGGAGGAGAGGAAAGAGAGGGAAGAAGGGAAGAGAGGGGAGAAGGGAAGAGAGGGGAGAGGGGAAGAGAGGGGAGAGGGGGGAGAAGGGAAGAGAGGGGAGAGGGGAAGAGAGGGAAAGAGGGGGGAGAAGGGAAGAGAGGGGAGAGGGGAAGAGAGGGGAGAGGGGAGAGGGGGAGAGGGGAAGAGAGGGGAGAGGGGAAGAGAGGGGAGAGGGGGGAGAGGGGAAGAGAGGGGAGGGGGAGAGGGGAAGAGAGGGGAGAAGGGAAGAGAGGGGAGAGGGGAAGAGAGGGAAAGAGGGGGGAGAAGGGAAGAGAGGGGAGAAGGGGAGAGAGGGGAGAGGGGAGAGGGGAAGAGAGGGAAAGAGGGGGGAGAAGGGAAGAGAGGGGAGAAGGGAAGAGAGGGGAGAGGGGGGAGAGGGGAAGAGAGGGGAGAGGGGTGAGGGGGGGAGAGGGGAAGAGATGGGAGAGGGGGGAGAGGGGAAGAGAGGGGAGAGGGGGGAGAGGGGAAGAGAGGGGAAGGGAGGGGAAGAGAGGGGAATAGGGGGAAGAGAGGAAGAGAGGGGAAGAGAGGGGAAGGGAGGGGAAGAGAGGGGAGAGGGGAAGAGAGGGGCGAGGGGGGGAGAGGGGAAGAGAGGGGAAGGGAGGGGAACAGAGAGGGGAAGAGAGGGGAAGAGAGGGGAAGAGAGAGGGAGAATCTGGGGCAGGCCAGAGGCATATTACAGTTTGAGTATTATAGAGGATTATGGGGAATAGCTGAGAGGCATTCTTCCTTCTTATGGCATCGTCAGCACTTATTACATTTCCTTCTTTACTTCCCCCCAAACGCTGGAGTATCAGACTGGAACAGAATGATTCCTACTAACTGACTGGTATCAGACTGGAACAGAATGATTCCTACTAACTGACTGGTATCAGACTGGAACAGAATGATTCCTACTAACTGACTGGTATCAGACCGGAACAGAATGATTCCTACTAACTGACTGGTATCAGACTGGAACAGAATGATTCCTACTAACTGACTGGTATCAGACTGGAACAGAATGATTCCTACTAACTGACTGGTATCAGACTGGAACAGAATGATTCCAGTAACATATTAACAATGTACAGGGATACTGGAGTGATGGAGGTAGATACGTATAGGGGGAAGGAGACAGGGATACTGGAGTGATGGAGGTAGATATGTATAGGAGACAGGGATACTGGAGTGATGGAGGTAGATATGTAGAGGGGGAAGGAGACAGGGATACTGGAGTGATGGGGGTAGATATGTATAGGGGGAAGGTGACTATATACAGGGTCAGATGGGAGAGGAGGGAGACGGGAGAGAGATGGGAGAGGAGGGAGACCGGAGAGAGATGGGAGAGAGATGGGAGAGAGATGGGAGAGGAGGGAGACAGGAGAGAGATGGGAGAGGAGGGAGACAGGAGAGAGATGGGAGAGGAGGGAGACGGGAGAGAGATGGGAGAGAGATGGGAGAGGAGGGAGACGGGAGAGAGATGGGAGAGAGATGGGAGAGGAGGGAGACAGGAGAGAGATGGGAGAGAGATGGGAGAGGAGGGAGACAGGAGAGAGATGGGAGAGGAGGGAGACAGGAGAGAGATGGGAGAGAGATGGGAGAGGAGGGAGACAGGAGAGAGATGGGAGAGAGATGAGAGAGGAGGGAGACAGGAGAGAGATGGGAGAGAGATGGGAGAGAGATGGGAGAGAGATGGGAGAGAAATGGGAGAGGAGGGAGACAGGAGGGAGACAGGAGAGAGATGGGAGAGGAGGGAGACAGGAGAAAGATGGGAGTGAGAGATAATGAACGCGTCTCTCTCTGCTATGTAACCGGTGAGGAGAGACACTGTGGAACCCCTGGCTAGACCACATTGGCTTGGCTAACCTGTCACACACCAGAACGAATGGACACAGCTATTCCCCTGTTGCTTCTTCGCCTCCCTTCATTGGCATTCTGCCCGAGTGTGTTTCTGTGGAAGCTGAAGGCAC
>NC_092168.1:49983925-49986425 GCF_045791955.1 Oncorhynchus clarkii lewisi | reverse complement strand
TCTCTCTCTCTCTCTCTCTCTCTCTCTCTCTCTCTCTCTCTCTCTCTCTCTCTCTCTCTCTCTCTCTCTCTCTCTCTCTCTCTCTCTCTGTCTCTCTCTGTCTCTCTCTCTCTCTCTCTGTCTGTCTCTCTCTCTCTCTCTCTCTCTCTCTCTCTCTCTCTCTCTCCCTCTCTCCCTTTCTCTCTCTCTCTCTCTCTCTCTCTCTCTCTCTCTCTCTCTCCCTCTCTCTCTCTCTCTCTCTCTCTCTCTCTCTCTCTCTCTCTCTCTCTCTCTCTCTGTCTCTCTCTGTCTCTCTCTCTCTCTCTCTCTCTCTCTCTGTCTGTCTCTCTCTCTCTCTCTCTCTCTCTCTCTCTCTCTCTCTCTCTCTCTCTCTCTCTGTCTGTCTCTCTCTCTCTCTCTCTCTCTCTCTCTCTCTGGCTCAAATTCAATATGCTTTAATGGCATGAATGACAAGGTCCATGTTACCGAAGCAAAGTGATACACAATTATGAAAACAACAATGACAATAAAAATCGTAGCAATAACACAACACTATAAAGTATGTGGACACCCCTTCAAAATTAGTGGATTCGTCTATTTCAGTCACACCCGTTGCTGGCAGGTGTATAAAATCTAGCACACAGCCATGCATTCTCCATAGACAAACAATTGGCTGTAGAATGGCCTTACTAAAGAGCTCAGTGACTTTCAACGTGGCACCGTCATAGGATGCCACCTTTCCAACAAGAAGCTAGAGCTGCTTCTGGAAGCAACGTCAGCACTAAAACTGTTTAGTCGGGAGCTTCATGAAATGTGTTTCCATGGTCGAGCAGCCGCACACAAGCCTAAGATCACCCGACCTCACTAATGCTCTTGTGGCTGAATGGAAGCAAGTCCCCTGCAGCAATGTTCCAACATCTAGTGGAAAGCCTTCCCAGAAGAGTGGAGGCTGTTATAGCAGCAATGTTCCAACATCTAGTGGGAAGCCTTCCCAGAAGAGTGGAGGCTGTTATAGCAGCAATGTTCCAACATCTAGTGGGAAGCCTTCCCAGAAGAGTGGAGGCTGTTATAGCAGCAATGTTCCAACATCTAGTGGAAAGCCTTTCCAGAAGAGTGGAGGCTGTTATAGCAGCAATGTTCAAACATCTAGTGGAAAGCCTTCCCAGAAGAGTGGAGGCTGTTATAGCAGCAATGTTCCAACATCTAGTGGGAAGCCTTCCCCGAAGAGTGGAGGCTGTTATAGCAGCAATGTTCCTACATCTAGTGGAAAGCCTTTCCAGAAGAGTGGAGGCTGTTATAGCAGCAATGTTCCAACATCTAGTGGGAAGCCTTCCCAGAAGAGTGGAGGCTGTTATAGCAGCAATGTTCCAACATCTAGTGGAAAGCCTTTCCAGAAGAGTGGAGGCTGTTATAGCAGCAATGTTCCAACATCTAGTGGAAAGCCTTTCCAGAAGAGTGGATGGAGGCTGTTATAGCAGCAATGTTCCAACATCTAGTGGAAAGCCTTCCCAGAAGAGTGGAGGCTGTTATAGCAGCAATGTTCCAATATCTAGTGGAAGGGGGTGTCTGTTCTGTAGGAGAGGGAGAGGGGGTGTCTGTTCTGTAGGGGAGGGGGTGTCTATTCTGTAGGGGAGGGAGAGGGTGTGTCTGTTCTGTAGGGGAGGCGGTGTCTGTTCTGTAGGGGAGGAGGTGTCTGTTCTGTAGGGGAGGGGGTGCCTGTTCTGTAGGGGAGGGAGAGGGGGTGTCTGTTCTGTAGGGGAGGGTGTGTCTATTCTGTAGGGGAGGGGGTGTCTGTTTTGTAGGGGAGGGAGAGGGGGTGTCTGTTCTGTAAGGGAGGGGGTGTCTATTCTGTAGGGGAGGGAGAGGGTGTGTCTGTTCTGTAGGTGAGGGGGTGTCTGTCCTGTAGGGGAGGGGTGTCTGTTCTGTAGGGGAAGGGGTGTCTGTTCTGTAGGGGAGGGGGTGTCTGTTCTATAAGGGAGGGGGTGTCTGTCCTGTAGGGGAGGGGGTGTCTGTTCTATAAGGGAGGGGGTGTCTGTTCTATAAGGGAGGGGGTGTCTGTTCTGTAGGGGAGGGGGAGACAGTACAGCATCTGTTTTTCACTTGTTCCAGGCTGGTCGGGGTGTTTTCTGTCCCGGCTGGGTGGTGTACAGGTCAAGGCTTGGGGTTAGAGGGCCTGGATATAATGTAGACAGTAGGGACTGTCTACTAAATGACCTGTCGGGGATAGGCAGAAATATAACTGTGGAAGACTAGGAAACATGAGATGCAGGGGAGGGGTGCTTACTGTAGGCTGGTTAACTTTGTAGAGGCTAACGGACATTCCATATGGCCCATACGGTGCCGTATTATACAGCTTTAATGACTTTATTAAATATGTTACAAATCTAACAAATCATCACAGGAGGCTGTGTTTCCAGAGGCTGCCTTCCACATGGACAGATGTAAGGGAGACGGGAGAGAGATGGGAGAGAGATGGGAGAGGAGGGAGACGGGAGAGAGAGAGAGAGAGAGAGAGAGAGAG
>NC_092168.1:49971425-49978925 GCF_045791955.1 Oncorhynchus clarkii lewisi | reverse complement strand
TCTCCCCTCTCTCTCTCTCTCTCTCTCTCTCTCCTCCCTCTGTCTCCTCCATCTACCTCTCTCTCCTCCCTCTCTCTCATCCACCTCTCTCTCTCCTACATCTCTCTTTCCCCTCCATCTCTCTCTTCTCCCTCTCTCTCCTCCATCTATCTCTCTCTCTCTCTCGCTCTTTCTCTCTCTCCTCTCCTCCATCTCTCTCCCCTCCATCTCTCTCCTCCCTCTCTCTCCTCCATCTATCTCTCTCTCCTCCATCTCTCTCTCTCTCCTACATCTCTCTCTTCCCTCATTTCTCTCTCCTCCATCTATCTATCTATCTATCTCTCCTCTCTCCCTCTCCTCTCCTCTTTCCTCCCTCTCTCTCCTCCATCTATCTATCTATCTCTCCTCTCTCCCTCTCCTCTCCTCTTTCCTCCCTCGCTCCTGCAGCGATCGATAGTAATGACCCTGGTGCTCATTCTAATTTCCCTTCATGATGATCACCTTCCTATTTCATCTCCATTCTGCTCTGCTACGTGGCTGGACTAGGAACACTACCAGGGTCTATATCAGCCAGGAGACACGCACACACACACACACACACACACACACACACTCACGCACGCACGCACTCACACAAACACACACACACACGCACACAGACGCACACATACACACCAGAAGTTTAATCTGCAACTCTCTCAGCCTCCCAGGCCCAGTCCTCTGGGAGCAGCTCTGCTCTCTGAATCCCTGATCCCCGGGTGTGTCCTCAATGGAGCCCTAGTCCCTATATAGTGCACCGGAGAGTCCTAGTCTAAAGCAGTGCACTAGATAGGAAATAGGGTACCATCATTCAGTTCCCCATTAGTTTTTGCCGAAGCAGCAGCTATTCTTCCTGGGTTTCCCACTGATACTGTCCACTGATAGACAAGGACAGTCACGCAAATTAAACACACACACACAATAGTGTGATATAGTGTGATATCGTGTTATAGAGGGAGTTAGTGTGATAATGTGATTTAGTCTGATAGAGTGATATAGTGTGATAATGTGTTATAGTGTGATATAGTGTGATATAGTGTGATAGAGTGATATAGTGTTATAGTGTGATATAGTGTGATAGAGTGATATAGTGTGATAATGTGTTATAGTGTGATATAGTGTGATAGAGTGATATAGTGTGATATAGTGTGATATAGTGTGATAGAGTGTGATTGAGTGTGATATAGTGTGATATAGTGTGATATAGTGTGATAGAGTGTGATATAGTGTGATATAGTGTGATAGAGTGTGATATAGTGTGATAGAGTGTGATAGAGTGTGATATAGTGTGATATAGTGTGATAGAGTGTGATAGAGTGTGATAGAGTGTGATATAGTGTGATATAGTGTGATATAGTGTGATAGAGTGTGATATAGTGTGACATAGTGTGATAGAGTGTGATATAGTGTGATATAGTGTGATATAGTGTGTTATAGTGTGATAGAGTGTGATAGAGTGTGATATAGTGTGATAGAGTGCAATATAGTGTGATATAGTGTGATAGAGTGTGATATAGTGTGATATAGTGTGATAGAGTGTGATAGAGTGTGATAGAGTGTGATATAGTGTGATATAGTGTGATATAGTGTGATATAGTGTGATATAGTGTGACATAGTGTGATAGAGTGTGATATAGTGTGATATAGTGTGATAGAGTGTGATAGAGTGTGATATAGTGTGATAGAGTGTGATATAGTGTGATAGAGTGTGATATAGTGTGATAGAGTGTGATATAGTGTGTTATAGTGTGATACAGTGTGATACAGTGTGATATAGTGTGATAGAGTGTGATATAGTATGATATAGTGTGATAGAGTGTGATAGAGTGTGATAGAGTGTGATATAGTGTGACATAGTGTGATAGAGTGTGATATAGTGTGATATAGTGTGATATAGTGTGATAGAGTATGATAGAGTGTAATATAGTGTGATATAGTGCGATATAGTGTGATATAGTGTGATATAGTGTGATAGAGTGTGATATAGTGTGATATAGTGTGACAGAGTGCGATATAGTGTGATAGAGTGTGATATAGTGTGATAGAGTGTGATATAGTGTGATAGAGTGTGATATAGTGTGATATAGTGTGATAGAGTGTGATATAGTGTGATAGAGTGTGATAGAGTGTGATATAGTGTGATAGAGTGTGATATAGTGTGATAGAGTGTGATAGAGTGTGATATAGTGTGATAGAGTGTGATAGCGTGTGATATAGTGTGATAGAGGAAAATAACCTCACACTCAACGTCAACAAAACTAAGGAGATGATTGTGGACTTCAGGAAACAGCAGAGGGAACACCCCCCTATCCACATCGATGGAACAGTAGTGGAGAGGGTAGCAAGTTTTAAGTTCCTCGGCATACACATCACAGACAAACTGAATTGGTCCACTCACACAGACAGCATCGTGAAGAAGGCGCAGCTGCGCCTTTTCAACCTCAGGAGGCTGAAGAAATTCGGCTTGTCACTAAAAGCACTCACAAACTTCTACAGATGCACAATCGAGAGCATCCTGGCGGGCTGTATCACCGCCTGGTATGGCAACTGCACCGCCCTCAACTGTAAGGCTCTCCAGAGGGTAGTGAGGTCTGCACAACGCATCACCGGGGGCAAACTACCTGCCCTCCAGGACACCTACACCACCCGATGTCACAGGAAGGCCATAAAGATCATCAAGGACATCAACCACCCGAGCCACTGCCTGTTCACCCCGCTATCATCCAGAAGGCGAGGTCAGTACAGGTGCATCAAAGCTGGGACCGAGAGACTGAAAAACAGCTTCTATCTCAAGGCCATCAGACTGTTAAACAGCCACCACTAACACTGAGTGGCTGCTGCCAACACACTGACACTGACTCAACTCCAGCCACTTTAATAATGGGAATTGATGGGAAATGATGTAAATATATCACTAGCCACTTTAAACAATGCTACCTTATATAATGTTACTTACCCTACATTATTCATCTCATATGCATACGTATATACTGTACTCTATATCATCGACTGCATCCTTATGTAATACATGTATCACTAGCCACTTTAAACTATGCCACTTTGTTTACATACTCATCTCATTTGTACATACTGTACTCGATACCATCTACTGTATCTTGCCTATGCTGCTCTGTACCATCACTCATTCATATATCCTTATGTACATATTCTTTATCCCCTTACACTGTGTACAAGACAGTAGTTTTGGAATTGTTAGTTAGATTACTTGTTATTACTGCATTGTCGGAACAAGAAGCACAAGCATTTCGCTACACTCGCATTAACATCTGCTAACCATGTGTATGTGACAAATAAAATTTGATTTGATTTGATTAGAGTGCGATATAGTGCGATATAATGCGATAGAGTGTGATATAGTGTGATAGAGTGTGATATAGTGTGATAGAGTGTGATATAGTGTGATAGAGTGTGATAGAGTGTGATATAGTGTGATAGAGTGCGATATAGTGTGATATAGTGTGATATAGTGTGATAGAGTGTGATAGAGTGTGATAGAGTGTGATAGAGTGTGATATAGTGTGATAGAGTGTGATAGAGTGTGATAGAGTGTGATAGAGTGTGATATAGTGTGCTAGAGTGTGATATAGTGTGATAGAGTGTGATAGAGTGTGATATAGTGTGATATAGTGTGATATAGTGTGATATAGTGTGATATAGTGTGATAGAGTGTGATAGAGTGTGATATAGTGTGATAGAGTGTGATAGAGTGTGATACAGTGTGATACAGTGTGATAGAGTGTGATAGAGTGTGATAGAGTGTGATAGAGTGTGATATAGTGTGATATAGTGTGATAGAGTGTGATAGAGTGTGATATAGTGTGATCGTGTGATATAGTGTGATAGAGTGTGATAGAGTGTGATAGAGTGTGATAAAGTGTGATATAGTGTGATATAGTGTGATATAGTGTGATAGAGTGTGATATAGTGTGATATAGTGTGATAGAGTGTGATAGAGTGTGATAGAGTGTGATAGAGTGTGATATAGTGTGATAGAGTGTGATATAGTGTGATATAGTGTGATAGAGTGTGATATAGTGTGATAGAGTGTGATATAGTGTGATATAGTGTGATAGAGTGTGATATAGTGTGATATAGTGTGATATAGTGTGTTATAGTGTGATATAGTGTGATATAGTGTGATATAGTGTGATAGAGTGTGATATAGTGTGATATAGTGTGATATAGTGTGATATAGTGTGACATAGTGTGATATAGTGTGATAGAGTGTGATATAGTGTGATATAGTGTGATATAGTGTGATACAGTGTGATATAGTGTGATAGTGTGATATAGTGTGATATAGTGTGATATAGTGTGATATAGTGTGATAGAGTGTGATATAGTGTGATACAGTGTGATAGAGTGTGATATAGTGTGATATAGTGTGATATAGTGTGATAGAGTGTGATATAGTGTGATATAGTGTGATATAGTGTGATACAGTGTGATAGAGTGTGATAGAGTGTGATATAGTGTGATAGAGTGTGATATAGTGTGATATAGTGTGATATAGTGTGATATAGTGTGATATAGTGTGATAGAGTGTGATATAGTGTGATACAGTGTGATATAGTGTGATAGAGTGTGATATAGTGTGATATAGTGTGATATAGTGTGATATAGTGTGATATAGTGTGATAGAGTGTGATATAGTGTGATATAGTGTGATATAGTGTGATACAGTGTGATAGAGTGCAATATAGTGTGATATAGTGTGATATAGTGTGATATAGTGTGATATAGTGTGATATAGTGTGATAGAGTGTGATATAGTGTGATATAGTGTGATATAGTGTGATATAGTGTGATAGACAAAGACATGAGGAAGTGGATGGCGGCACATGTTTTACATTTAAACTCGGACAAAACAGAGATGCTTGTTCTAGGTCCCAAGAAACAAAGAGATCTTCTGTTGAATCTGACAATTAATCTTAATGGTTGTTCAGTCGTCTCAAATAAAACTGTGAAGGACCTCGGCGTTACTCTGGACCCTGATCTCTCTTTCGACGAACATATCAAAACTGTTTCAAGGACAGCTTTTTTTTCATCTATATAACATTGCAAAAATCTGAAACTTTCTGTCCAAAGATGATGCAGAAAAATTAATCCATGCTTTTGTCACTAGACTTGATTTCAAGGTGTTACTGCTAACCTACAAAGCATTACATGGACTTGCTCCTACCTATGTCTCTGATTTGGTCCTGCCGTACATACCTACACGTACGCTACGGTCACAAGACGCAGGCCTCCTAATTGTCCCTAGAATTTCAAAGCAAACAACTGGAGGCAGGGCTTTCTCCTATAGAGCTCCATTTTTATGGAACGGTCTGCCTACCCATGTGAGAGATGCAGACTCGGTCTCAACCTTTAAGTCTCTATTGAAGACTCATCTCTTCAGTAGGTCCTATGATTGAGTGTAGTCTGGCCCAGGAGTGTGAAGGTGAACGGAAATGCTCAGGAGCAACGAACCGCCTTTGCTGTCTTTGCCTGGCCGGTTCCCCTCTCTCCGGTGGGATTCTCTACCTCTGACCCTATTACGGGGGCTAAGTCACTGGCTTACTGGTGCTCTTCCATGCCGTCCCTGGGAGGGGTGCGTCACTTGAGTGGGTTGAGTCACTGACGTGATCTTCCTGTCCTGTTTGTCGCTCCCTCTGGTTCATGCGGCGAAGGAAATCTTCGAGGGCTATACTCGCCCTTGTCTCGGGGTAGTAGGTTGCTGGTCTGTTGATAGTGTTTTGGGGTGTGTGCTTTAGACAAAGTGGGTGGGGTTATATCCTGCCTGGTTGGCCCTGTCCGGGGGTATTGTCGTAATGAGGGTGAGAGAGAGAGCTTTGTACGCGTCTCTGTGTGGAGTAAAGGTGGCCTACAGTTTAGTCACCTGTAGTTGCACAGGTAACATGCTGATAAAAGAAAACGAGGTAAAAACGGGATTTCAGTGTCCTGCGTTAAAATCACCGTCCACGAGAAGCACCGGTGTGGTAAACAGACAGCTACGAAAAATATAGATGGAAAACTCTCTTGTTATATAGTACGGTTTACAGCTTATTCTAACTCAGGTGATCAAAATCATGAGACTTCCTTAATAATATTAGCGATGGCAGTTGTTAACAGAGATACACACCCTCTCATCTTACTCGAGGCTACCGACTGATCTTACCCAAGGCTACCGACTGATCTTACCCGAGGCTACAGACTGATCTTACCCGAGGCTACTGACTGATCTTACCTGAGGCTACCGACTGATCTTACCCGAGGCTACCGACTGATCTTACCCGAGGCTACCGACTGATCTTACCCGAGGCTACCGACTGATCTTACCCGAGGCTACCAACTGATCTTACCCGAGGCTACCGACTGATCTTACCCGAGGCTACCGACTGATCTTACCCGAGGCTACCGACTGATCTTACCCGAGGCTACCGACGGATCTTACCCGAGGCTACCAACTGATCTTACCCGAGGCTACCGACAGATCTTACCCGAGGCTACCGACTGATCTTACCCGAGGCTACCGATTGATCTTACCCGAGGCTACCGACTGATCTTACCCGAGGCTACTGACTGATCTTGACAAAAGCCAGATGTATATTATCCACGTGCTCGTTCAGCCACGCCGTCGTGTAACATAGAATATTACCGATTTTCTTTTTCAGGTTCAGTTGATTGGATCGTCTCAAACGAAGCTCGTCCAGTTTGTTCTCTAGGGACTGTGTTCGCCATCAGAACGGAGAGTAGAAGCGGTTTATTTGCATTCCCTATGTTGTCTAGTTAGGATGGCGGCTCGTGTGCCTCTTTTGTACCAACTGAGGCTAACTGCGTTGCGGGATACAAACTAAACAAGTAGTCTAGTAAGCAATTGTTTGTTTTCAAGGAAAACGCTTTTTCAGAAGCGTTCAAAACAACAAACTGACGTTCTACATTCAGAATGCGTCGCACTCTGATGATGCATTTGGAATGCAGCCCCTGACTCTCTGCTCGCCAACCCGGGGACGTCATACTAAACATAATAGGCGAAAACTGCAGCGTCTGTCATCTGTCAGAGAGACAGGTGTTCCCGTTCCCCCTCCACCCTTCCCTTCCATCCCAAATAGCACCCTATTCCCTACATTTGACCAGAGCACATAGAGACTATATACAGTAGGTCAATAAGGTGCAATTTGCAATACAGGCTGTGCCTCTGCCTAGACGCCAGCAGGGAGACAGGCAGGTAGACACTAAATCAATGTCTAGAGGACTGCTGCTAACTGTTGATTACCCAGGAAGGACCCTCATCAATCAAGTGGCAGTTACTGTCAGAGTAGAGTAGAGTAGAGTAGAGTAGAGGAGAGGAGAAGAGAAGAGAAGAGAAGAGAAGAGAAGAGAAGAGAGGAGAGGAGAGGAGAGGAGAGGAGAGGAGAGGAGAGGAGAGGAGAGGAGAGGAGAGGGGAGGGGAGGGGAGGGGAGGGGAGGGGAGGGGAGGGG
>NC_092168.1:49956425-49968925 GCF_045791955.1 Oncorhynchus clarkii lewisi | reverse complement strand
TTGTTAAGAAGGTAGAAACTAGGGCCTGTAGGACCTGCCTTGTTGATAGTGCTGTTAAGAAGGTAGAAACTAGGGCCTGTAGGACCTGCCTTGTTGATAGTGTTGTTAAGGTAGAAACTAGGACCTGGAGGACCTGCCTTGTTGATAGTGCTGTTAAGAAGGTAGAAACTAGGGCCTGTAGGACCTGCCTTGTTGATAGTGTTGTTAAGAAGGTAGAAACTAGGGCCTGTAGGAGCTGCCTTGTTGATAGTGCTGTTAAGAAGGTAGAAACTAGGGCCTGTAGGACCTGCCTTGTTGATAGTGTTGTTAAGAAGGTAGAAACTAGGACCTGTAGGACCTGCCTTGTTGATAGTGCTGTTAAGAAGGTAGAAACTAGGGCCTGTAGGACCTGCCTTGTTGATAGTGTTGTTAAGAAGGTAGAAACTAGGACCTGTAGGACCTGCCTTGTTGATAGTGTTGTTAAGAAGGTAGAAACTAGGGCCTGTAGGAAGAAGGTAGAGCATCACTTTATTATGGACAAACGTCTCCCCACGTCTCCCCATCTTAGCTACTGTTGTATCAATATGTTTTGAAGATGACAACGTGCTCAATTTCCACATTATTTATTACAAGATTTTAGTTGAGGTTTAGGGTTTAGTGAATGATTTGTCCCAAATACAATGTTTTAGATTTATAAATAATAAGGTCTAATTTACTCCTTGCCACCCATTCTGAAACTAACTGCAGCTCTTTGTTAAGTGTTGCAGTCATTTCAGTCGCTTTAGTAGCTGACGTATATAGTGTTGAGTCAGCCACACACATAGACACACTGGCTTTACTCAAAGCCAGAAGCATGCCATTAGTAACATTTTGTAATAATAATGGGCTTAGACATCTTCCCTGGGGAACTCCTGATTCTACCTGAATTCTGTTGGAGAGGCTTCCATTAAAGAACACCCTCTGTGTTCTGTTAGACAAGTAACTCTTCATCCACATTATAGCAGGGGGTGTAAAGCCATAACATACATAACAACGTTTTTTTCCAGCAGCAGACTATGATCAATAATGTCAAAAGCTGCACTGAAGTCATACAAAACAGCCCCCATAATCTTTTTATCATCAATTTCTCTCAGCCAATCATCAGTTATTTGTGTAAGTGTTGTGCTTGTTGAGTGTCCTTCTCTATAAGCATGCTGAAAGTCTGTTGTCAATTTGTTTACTGTAAAATAACATCGTATCTGGTCAGTTTACTAAGGGTTGGTAACAAGCTGATTGGTCACTTTACGAAATTCAAAATCACTATGCTTGTCTTTCATAATTGAGTCAGATATATTTGGATGTGTAGTGTGTACGTTTGGTGCTGGCATGTTATGCCTAAATTGGATAATCTTGCCAATGAAAAAATCATTAAAGTATTTGGTAATATCAGTGGGTTTTGTGATGAATGAGCCATCTGATTAAAATTATAACAATGAATGATGAAGATGAGTTTGCCTTTTTGCCCAAAATGTCATTGAAGGTGCTCCAAAGCTTTTTACTATCATTCTTTATGTCATTTATCCTTGTTTCATAGTTTCTCCTTCTTTTTATTCTGTTTAGTCACATGATTTCTCAGTTTGCAGTACGTTGGCCAATCGGTTGTGTCGTTTTGCTAATCGGTTCTGCAGCCAGACTTATTTGCCATTCCTTTTGCCTCATCCCTCTCAACGGTACAATTTTTCCATTTCTCATAAATCCACGGGGATTTAACAGTTTCTACAGTCATTTTGTTAATGGGTGCGTTCTTATTAGCAATTGGAATAAGCAATTGACTTTCATAAATGTGTCAAGTACAGTGTCTGGTTGCTCCTCATTACACACCACAGACCAACAAATATGATTTACATCAAGTAAAACAACTTGTACAACCTGTTATAGATTTATAGATATTAGACCATGTCTTTGGAATATTTTGTTTGAGAGTACCAAGAGAAGAAGGAAAGGAGAAAGAACGCAGGATGGAGAGAGAGAGAGAGGAGAGAGAGAGAGGAGAGAGAGAGAGAGAGAGAGAGAGAGAGGAGGATGCCACACAGCCATTGGCCCCAATCTGGGGAGAGAGAGAGAGAGAGAGAGAGAGAGAGAGAGAGAGAGAGGAGGATGCCACACAGCCATTGGCCCCAATCTGGGGAGAGAGAGAGAGAGAGAGAGAGAGAGGAGGATGCCACACAGCCATTGGCCCCTATGTGGGGAGAGAGAGGAAAGGCCAAATAGGAGGCTCAGCTGGGAGTAGCACACCGATAAAGGTAACGACAATTGGTGCTTCTGAAACCCAATGTCCCTCCTGTCACCACCTGCTATCTCTGCTATAGGAACCCTGGCAGCGTGCCTCAAGCGTCGGAGCTCTTCCTGGACGTGCTGGCCTTAAACTAGGCCCTTCCTGTCTTCCGGCTTGGCAACAGAGAAGGCCACCACGATTTAGAGACATGTCTGTCACTGTCACTGTCACTGATGCCAAAAGTCCTTGTCTCCTACCTTATGGTTATTGCCGTGTGTGTGTGAATGTGTGTGTGTGTGTGTGTGTGTGTGTGTGTGTGTGTGTGTCCTGTCCTCAGAGTGCTCTCATGGTTGTGATACGCTTGTTGTAACTCAGCCAGACAGCAACGTGAATGGGAGATTGTCTATAAATGGTCTATAGATGGTCTATAGATGGTCTACAGATGGCCTATAGATGGTCTATAGATGATCTATAGATGGTCTACAGATGGTCTACAGATGGTCTATAGATGGTCTACAGATGGTCTACAGATGGTCTACAGATGGTCTATAGATGGTCTACAGATGATCTACAGATGGTCTATAGATGGTCTATAGATGGTCTATAGATGGTCTACAGATGGTCTATAGATGGTCTACAGATGGTCTATAGATGGTCTATAGATGGCCTATTGATGGTCTATAGATGGTCTATAGATGGTCTATAGATGGCCTATAGATGGTCTATAGATGGTCTACAGATGGTCTACAGATGGTCTATAGATGGTCTATAGATGGTCTATAGATGGTCTACAGATGGTCTATAGAAGGTCTATAGATGGTCTATAGATGGTCTATAGATGGTCTACAGATGGTCTATAGATGGTCTACAGATGGTCTATAGATGGTCTATAGATGGCCTATTGATGGTCTATAGATGGTCTATAGATGGTCTATAGATGGTCTACAGATGGTCTATAGATGGTCTATAGATGGTCTATAGATGGTCTATAGATGGCCTATAGATGGTCTATAGATGGTCTACAGATGGTCTATAGATGGTCTATAGATGGCCTATCGATGGTCTATAGATGGTCTATAGATGGCCTATAGATGGTCTATAGATGGTCTATAGATGGTCTATAGATGGTCTATAGATGGCCTATAGATGGTCTATAGATGGTCTACAGATGGTCTATAGATCATCTGTACCACATCAAACCACATCGCACCACATAGTACCACATCATACCACATAGTACCACATCATGCCACATCATACCACATCATACCACATTTTACCACATTGTAGGTATGAAGCCACTATTAATGTTGCGTCTATGTATGTATATTCTGACTCATGGAGAAACTTAACGTCTGTCTGTTTCTCAAGTCCTCAGCCAAAAGACTGAGATTCAAACAGATAAACCTGTTACTTCAAAAGGTGATTCCAACTTGATCTCTTGATCTCTGCAAACATTTGGGTTAACTACCTTTAAAAGTCTATCACAGGTCGTTGATCTGCATTGGACTGAATCTACACTCCCTGAACGAGAATGAGATTCCATTTCTGTCCACACGACCTGTGATAGACGAGACACGAGGCACTTTTAACACAGTTGTTAAATATGGAGTCTCACCTGGATGTACTCCTTGCTGCTGTCCTCGTTGGGTGTCCACGCGTTGTTGCCGTTGTTAAGGCGGGCCTGCCGTGGCAACCATGTGTTGTCATAGAAGGAAGAGGAGGCAGTGATCTGGTCGTCAGAGATCTTCCCTGACTCCAGACCTAACGCGTTACTGCAATGGAAGGCTGGTGGAGGAGAACGGTGGACCAATCAATCAATCAATCAAGCAATCAATTAATCAATCAATCAATGACAGGTGGCCCAATCAATCAAGCAATCAATTAACCAATCAATCAACCAATCAATCAATGAGAGGTGGACCAATCAATCAATCAAGCAATCAATGAATCAATCAATGACAGGTGGCCCAATCAATCAACGCATCAATCAATGAGAGGTGGACCAATCAATCAACCAATCAATCAATGAGAGGTGGACCAATCAATAAACCAATCAATCAATGACAGGTGGACAAATCAATCAACCAATCAATCAATGAGAGGTGGACCAATCAATCAAGCAATCAATCTATGACAGGTGGCCCAATCAATCAAGCAATCAATGAACCAATCAATGAACAAATCAATCAATGAGAGGTGGACCAATCAATCAATCAATGAGAGGTGGACCAATCAATCAACCAATCAATCAATGACAGGTGGACAAATCAATCAATCAATGAGAGGTGGACAAATCAATCAACCAATCAATCAATGAGAGGTGGACCAATCAATCAACCAATCGATCAATGACAGGTAGACAGTCAGATACAGAACTGAAGAGAGAAGGATCAATAAACACACACACACACACACACACACACAAACACACACACACACACACACACACAGCAGTACTTACTGTCGCTGACTTCTTTGTGTGTCATGTTGTAGCGAGCAGAGAAGCCATCTTTGGCCACGGCCATGTCCGTGTGGAAGGACAGAGACAGGATACCTGTAGATGATGTGATTTCAGGAGGGATCTTAGTTCCACAGTAACGTCCTATCAGAGGCCCCACTGCAAACACATACACAAACCGGAGACCACCATTAGGAACATGACATTATGTGACATATGTACATAACGTAATATAGCCTAATATAAGATAATATAATGTAACGTAATGCAACATAACATAACATAACATAACATAGCATAGCATAGCATAACATAACACAGCATAACATAACATAGCATAACATAGCATAACATAACATAGCATAGCATAGCATAGCATAGCATAGCATAACATAACATAGCATAGCATAACATAGCATAACATAGCATAACATAACATAGCATAACATAACATAGCATAACATAACATAACATTGCATAACATAACATAGCATAACATAACATAACATAGCATAACATAGCATAACATAACATAACATAGCATAACATAGCATAACATAACACAACATAACATAACATAGCATAGCATAACATAGCATAGCATAACATAACATAGCATAACATAGCATAGCATAACATAGCATAGCATAGCATAACATAACATAACATAGCATAACATAACACATCATAACATAACATAGCATAGAATTAGATAACATAACACAACACACAAATCAGCATTAGTAGCCTTTGCCCTAACGTCAGCACCCTCATAATGTCCAACAAGGTTACTGACCCGGATGAATTCTCAACCAGCCAAATTATGAACAGATCAACAACACTTAGCTGGGGCAAAACAACACTGGAAATTACAAGTACGGCATGTAAAAAGATCAATCCTGTCTTTCTCAGCACGCGGGGCAGGCTATAGAGAGATTCCACTGGGAAACAATGGGATGTCTCAGCTCCATCTCTTTATTTAATCCGTCTATCTCTCTTATGCCTTGATCTAATATCACGTGAGAAGTCATTTGGGTTTAACGAGGGGTGAGGTGTTCTCTCTGTTCTCTCTGTTCTCTCCGTCCCTCGTCTTCACTCCTCCACCCCTTGGATCAGACGCGCTTTCTTTCCCTCCATTCCCTTGATCCAAAGTGATTCATCCCCGTTTCTTACGCTCTTCTCATTCTATTTCTCTTCCACCTCTTAATTCCAGGACTTTGTGTGTCAACAGCTGAGTGATTTAGGATTCTAAGGTGGAAGGAGGGTGGGAGGGAGTAGGGGGTGCGGGAGGGCGGTAAGAAGGGCTATGAGCCGGGGTTTCTGGGACTAATACATTCATCTTGTAGCTCTCTCTGTCTTTCTTTCTTTCTCTCACTTTCTCACTCTCTCCTTCTCTCTCTGACTCCCAGGTACGGAAGACAAGGTAAACGAGGAAAAGCAATCATTCAGAAATATAGATTTTTCCTTGTTTTTGGAGTGGTTGGATATATGAAATAGGCCTCTTGAGCAAATAGGATAAATAATTATTTGTTGATAGGGCTGAACTGAACATTACCATATCAATACACAGGACATTACCATATCAATACACAGTACATTACAATATCAATACACATGACATTACCATATCAATACACATTAACATTACCATATCAATACACATGCCATTACCATATCAATACACATTAACATTACCATATCAATACACAGGACATTACCATATCAATACACAGTGCATTACAATATCAATACACAGGGCATTATCATATCAATGTGCCTGCCATTACTATATCAAGACTAGATGGACATTATCATATCAATACACAGGACATTACCATATCAATACACATGAACATTTACATATCAATACACAGGACATTACCATATCAATACACAGTACATTACAATATCAATACACAGGGCATTACCATATCAATATGCCTGCCATTACTATATCAAGACTAGATGGACATTATCATATCAATACACAGGAACATTACCATATCAATATGCAGGAACATTACCATATCAATACACAGGACATTACCATATCAAGACTAGAGGGATATTACCATATCAAGACTAGAGGGACATTATCATATCAATACTAGAGGGACATTATCATATCAATACACATGACATTACCATATCAATACACATGGCATTACCATATCAATATGCCTGCCATTACTATATCAAGACTAGATGGACATTACCATATCAATACACATAAACATTACCATATCAATACACAGGGCATTACCATATCAAGACTAGAGGGACATTATCATATCAATACTAGAGGGACATTATCATATCAAGACTAGAGGGGAATTATCATATCAATGCACATGACATTACCATAGCAAGACTAGAGGGACATTATCATATCAATACTAGAGGGACATTATCATATCAATACACATGACATTACCATATCAAGACTAGAGGGACATTATAATATCAATACTAGAGGGACATTACCATTTCAAGACTAGAGAGAATTTCCATATCAATACACATAACATTACCATATAAAGGCTAGATGGACATTATCATATCAATACTAGGGGGACATTATCATATCACTTCTAGAGGGACATTATCATAGCAAGACAAGAGAGACATTATCATATCAATACACATGCCATTACCATATCAAGACTAGAAGTACATTACCATATCAATACTGGAAGTACATTACCATATCAATACTAGAAGTACATTACCATGTCAATACTAGAGGTACATTACCATGTCAAGACTAGAGGGACATTGCCATATAAAGGCTAGAGGGACACTATCATATCAATACTAGAGGTACATTATCATATCAAGACTAGATGGGCATTATCATATCAAGACTAGAGAGACATTACCATATCAATACACATAACATTACCATATAAAGGCTAGATGGACATTATCATATCAATACTAGGGGGACATTATCATATCAATTCTAGAGGGACATTATCATATCAAGACTAGAGAGACATTATCATATCAATACACATGCCATTACCATATCAAGACTAGAGGGACATTATTATATCAATACACATGACATTACCATATCAAGACTAGAGGGACATTATCATATCAATACTAGAAGTACATTACCATATCAATACTAGAAGTACATTACCATATCAATACTAGAAGTACATTACCGTGTCAATACTAGAGGTCCATTATCATATCAAGACTAGAGGGACATTGCCATATAAAGGCTAGAGGGACATTATCATATCAATACTAGAGGTACATTATCATATCAATACAAGGGGGACATTATCATATCAATTCTAGAGGGACATTATCATATCAAGACTAGAGAGACATTATCATATCAATACACATGCCATTACCATATCAAGACTAGAGGGACATTATCATATCAATACTAGAAGTACATTACCATATCAATACTAGAAGTACATTACCATATCAATACTATAAGTACATTACCGTGCCAATACTAGAGGTACATTATCATATCAAGACTAGAGGGACATTGCCATATAAAGGCTAGAGGGACATTATCATATCAATACTAGAGGTACATTATCATATCAATACACATGAGCATTACCAGATCAAGACTACCCTCCACCTAGAAAGAAACAGTCTCTGCCCTGCCAGTTTCCTACCCTCCACCTAGAAAGAAGCGTTGCCACTCCTCATGATGAACCAGAAGGTCACTAGAGGAGCTGCCAGGAGCTGCCAGGGGCTCACTAGAGGAGCTGCTAGGGGATCACTAGAGGAGCTGCTAGGGGATCACTAGAGGAGCTGCCAGGGGATCACTAGAGGAGCTGCCAGGGGACCACTAGAGGAACTGCCAGGGGACCACTAGAGGAGCTGCCATGAGCTGCCAGGGGTCACTAGAGGAGCTGCCAGGGTATCACTAGAGGAGCTGCCAGGGGATCACTAGAGGAGCTGCCAGGGGATCACTAGAGGAGCAGCCAGGAGCTGCCAGGGGTCACTAGAGGAGCTGCCAGGGGATCACTAGAGGAGCTGCCAGGGGATCACTAGAGGAGCTGACAGGGGATCACTAGAGGAGCTGCCATGGGTTCACTAGAGGAGCTGGCAGGGGACCACTAGAGGAGCTGCCAGGTGCTGACTAGAGGAGCTGCCAAGAGATGCCAGGGGATCACGAGAGGAGCTGCCAGGAGATCCAGGGGATCACTAGAGGAGCTGCCAGGGGATCACTAGAGGAGCTGCCAGGGGATCACTAGAGGAGCTGCCAGGTATTGACTAGAGGAGCTGCCAAGAGATGCCAGGGGGTCACTAGAGGAGCTGCCAAGAGCTGCCAGGGGATCACTAGAGGAGCTGCCAGAGGATCACTAGAAGAGCTGCCAGGGGATCACTAGAGGAGCTGCCAGGGGTTCACTAGAGGAGCTGCCAGGCTATCACTAGAGGAGCTGCCAGGTGATGACTAGAGGAGCTGCCAAGAGCTGCCAGGGGATCACTAGAGGAGCTGCCAAGAGATGCCTGGGGATCACTAGAGGAGCTGCCAGGGGATCACTAGAGGAGCTGCCAGGGGACCACTAGAGGAGCTGCTAGGGGATCACTAGAGGAGCTGCCAGGGGATCACTAGAGGAGCTGCCAGGGGACCACTAGAGGAACTGCCCCGGGACCACTAGAGGAGCTGCCATGAGCTGCCAGGGGTCACTAGAGGAGCTGCCAGGGTATCACTAGAGGAGCTGCCAGGGGACCACTAGAGGAGCAGCCATGAGCTGCCAGGAGTAACTAGAGGAGCTGCCAGGGGATCACTAGAGGAGCTGCCAGGGGTTCACTAGACGAGCTGCCAGGCTATCACTAGAGGAGCTGTCAGGTGATGACTAGAGGAGCTGCCAAGAGCTGCCAGGGATCACTAGAGGAGCTGCCAAGAGATGCCAGGGGATCACTAGAGGAGCTGCCAGGGGATCACTAGAGGAGCTGCCAGGGGATCATTAGAGGAGCTGCCAGGAGCTGCCAGGGGTCACTAGAGGAGCTGCCAGGGGATCACTAGAGGAGCTGCCAGGGGACCACTAGAGGAGCTGCCATGAGCTGCCAGGGGTCACTAGAGGAGATGCCAGGGGATCACTAGAGGAGCTGCCAGGGGATCACTAGAGGAGCTGCCAGGGGTTCACTAGAGGAGCTGCCAGGCTATCACTAGAGGAGCTGTCAGGTGATGACTAGAGGAGCTGCCAAGAGCTGCCAGGGGATCACTAGAGGAGCTGCCAAGAGATGCCAGGGGATCACTAGAGGAGCTGCCAGGGGATCACTAGAGGAGCTGCCAGGGGATCATTAGAGGAGCTGCCAGGAGCTACCAGGGGATCACTAGAGGAGCTGCCAGGGGACCACTAGAGGAGCTGCTAGGGGATCACTAGAGGAGCTGCCAGGGGATCACTAGAGGAGCTGCCAGGGGACCACTAGAGGAACTGCCACGGGACCACTAGAGGAGCTGCCATGAGCTGCCAGGGGTCACTAGAGGAGCTGCCAGGGGATCACTAGAGGAGCTGCCAGGGGACCACTAGAGGAGCTGCCATGAGCTGCCAGGGGTCACTAGAGGAGCTGCAAGGGGATCACTAGAGGAGCTGCCAGGGTTCACTAGAGGAGCTGCCAGGGGATCACTAGAGGAGCTGCCAGGGGTTCACTAGAGGAGCTGCCAGGCTATCACTAGAGGAGCTGCCAGGTGATGACTAGAGGAGCTGCCAAGAGCTGCCAGGGGATCACTAGAGGAGCTGCCAGGAGATGCCAGGGGATCACTACAGGAGCTGCCAGGGGATCACTAGAGGAGCTGCCAGGAGATGCCAGGGGATCACTACAGGAGCTGCCAGGGGATCACTAGAGGAGCTGCCAGGGGATCACTAGAGGAGCTGCCAGGTGATGACTAGAGGAGCTGCCAAGAGCTGCCAGGGGATCACTAGAGGAGCTGCCAAGAGCTGCCAGGGGTTCACTAGAGGAGCTGCCAGGAGCCGCCAGGAGATCACTAGAGGAGCTGCCAGGGGATCACTAGAGGAGCTGCCAGGGGATCACTAGAGGAGCTGCCAGGGGATCACTAGAGGAGCTGCCAGAGCTTCACTAGAGGAGCTGCCAGGGGACCACTAGAGGAGCTGCCAGGGGATCACTAGAGGAGCTGCCAGGGGATCACTAGAGGAGCTGCCAGGAGCTGCCAGGGGATCATTAGAGGATCTGCCAGGGGATCACTAGAGGAGCTGCCAGGGGATTACTAGAGGAGCTGCCAGGGGACCACTAGAGGAGCTGCTAGGGGATCACTAGAGGAGCTGCCAGGGGATCACTAGAGGAGCTGCCAGGGGACCACTAGAGGAACTGCCCCGGGACCACTAGAGGAGCTGCCATGAGCTGCCAGGGGTCACTAGAGGAGCTGCCAGGGGATCACTAGAGGAGCTGCCAGGGGACCACTAGAGGAGCTGCCATGAGCTGCCAGGAGTAACTAGAGGAGATGCCAGGGGATCACTAGAGGAGCTGCCAGGGGATCACTAGAGGAGCTGCCAGGGGTTCACTAGACGAGCTGCCAGGTTATCACTAGAGGAGCTGTCAGGTGATGACTAGAGGAGCTGCCAAGAGCTGCCAGGGATCACTAGAGGAGCTGCCAAGAGATGCCAGGGGATCACTAGAGGAGCTGCCAGGGGATCACTAGAGGAGCTGCCAGGGGATCACTAGAGGAGCTGCCAGGAGCCGCCAGGAGATCACTAGAGGAGCTGCCAGGGGATCACTAGAGGAGCTGCCAGGGGACCACTAGAGGAGCTGCCATGAGCTGCCAGGGGTCACTAGAGGAGCTGCCAGGGGATCACTAGAGGAGCTGCCAGGGGATCACTAGAGGAGCTGCCAGGGGTTCACTAGAGGAGCTGCCAGGCTATCACTAGAGGAGCTGTCAGGTGATGACTAGAGGAGCTGCCAAGAGCTGCCAGGGGATCACTAGAGGAGCTGCCAAGAGATGCCAGGGGATCACTAGAGGAGCTGCCAGGGGATCACTAGAGGAGCTGCCAGGGGATCATTAGAGGAGCTGCCAGGAGCTACCAGGGGATCACTAGAGGAGCTGCCAGGGTACCACTAGAGGAGCTGCTAGGGGATCACTAGAGGAGCTGCCAGGGGATCACTAGAGGAGCTGCCAGGGGACCACTAGAGGAAATGCCACGGGACCACTAGAGGAGCTGCCATGAGCTGCCAGCGGTCACTAGAGGAGCTGCCAGGGGATCACTAGAGGAGCTGCCAGGGGACCACTAGAGGAGCTGCCATGAGCTGCCAGGGGTCACTAGAGGAGCTGCAAGGGGATCACTAGAGGAGCTGCCAGGGTTCACTAGAGGAGCTGCCAGGGGATCACTAGAGGAGCTGCCAGGGGTTCACTAGAGGAGCTGCCAGGCTATCACTAGAGGAGCTGCCAGGTGATGACTAGAGGAGCTGCCAAGAGCTGCCAGGGGATCACTAGAGGAGCTGCCAAGAGATGCCAGGGGATCACTAGAGGAGCTGCCAGGGGATCACTAGAGGAGCTGCCAGGGGATCACTAGAGGAGCTGCCAGGAGCCGCCAGGAGATCACTAGAGGAGCTGCCAGGGGATCACTAGAGGAGCTGCCAGGGGACCACTAGAGGAGCTGCCATGAGCTGCCAGGGGTCACTAGAGGAGCTGCCAGGGGATCACTAGAGGAGCTGCCAGGGGATCACTAGAGGAGCTGCCAGGGGTTCACTAGAGGAGCTGCCAGGCTATCACTAGAGGAGCTGTCAGGTGATGACTAGAGGAGCTGCCAAGAGCTGCCAGGGGATCACTAGAGGAGCTGCCAAGAGATGCCAGGGGATCAC
>NC_092168.1:49933925-49941425 GCF_045791955.1 Oncorhynchus clarkii lewisi | reverse complement strand
CAAAGCTACCATGTAACCTGTCCTACAAAGCTACCATTAACCTGTCCCACATAGCTACCATTTAACTTGTCCTACAAAGCTACCATCTGACATGTCCTACAAAGATACCATTCAACTTGTCCTACAAAGCTACCATGTAGCCTGTCTTACAAAGCTACCATGTAACCTGTCCTACAAAGCTACCATGTAACCTGTCCTACAAAGCTACCATGTAACCTGTCCTACAAAGCTACCATGTAACCTGTCCTACAAATCTACCATGTAACCTGTCTTACAAAGCTACCATCTAACCTGTCCTACAAAGCTATCATGTAACCTGTCCTACAAAGCTACCATGTAACCTGTCCTTCAAAGCTACCATGTAACCTGTCTTACAAATCTACCATCTAACCTGTCCTACAAAGCTACCATGTAACCTGTTCTACAAATCTACCATGTAACCTGTCTTACAAAGCTACCATCTAACATGTCCTACAAAGCTACCATGTAACCTGTCCTACAAATCTACCATGTAACCTGTCTTACAAAGCTACCGTCTAACATGTCCTACAAAGCTACCATGCAACCTGTCCTACAAAGCTACCATGTAACCTGTCCAACAAAGCTACCATGTAACCTGTCTTACAAAGCTACCATGTAACCTGTCCCAAAAAGCTACCATTAACCTGTCACACATAGCTACCATTTTACCTGTCCCACAAAGCTACCATTTAACCTGTCTTAAAAGGTACCATGTAACCTGTCTTACAAAGCTACCATGTAACCTGTCCTACACATCTACCATTAACCTGTCCCATATAGCTACCATTTAACTTGTCCTACAAAGCTACCATCTGACCTGTCCTACAAAGATACCATTTAACATGTCCTACAAAGATACCATCTGACCTGTCCTACAAAGATACGGCAGGGTAGCCTAGTGGTTAGAGTGTTGGACTAGTAACCAAACCCCCGAGCTGACAAGGTACAAATCTGTCGTTCTGCCCCTGAACAGGCAGTTAACCCACCGTTCCTAGGCCGTCATTGAAAATAAGAATTTGTTCTTAACTGACTTGCCTAGTTAAATAAAGGTAAAATAAAATAAAAAATAAATCCTACTTAATGTCTGAGAAAGTTTAGTAAAAAACCTTCACAACAGCTGAAAACAATCACTGATGATGTAATAAGTAGACTATTTCTTAGAGACTGTCAACACAAAATCTTAAATGTGACATGTCCCAATTTACAGTATTTGTCTAGCTAGCTACAGTGCCTTGCAAAAGTAGTCACCCCCCTTGGTGTTTTTCCTATTTTGCATTACAACCTGTAATTTAAATGGATTTTCATTTGGATTTCATGTAATGGACACAAAATATTCCAAATTGGTGAAGTGAAATTATATATATTTTTTTAAATGTCACATTTTTTAAAAACTGAACAGTGGTGCGTGCATATGTATTCACCCCTTTGCTATGAAGCCCCTAAATAAGATCTGGTGCAACTAATTACCTTCAGAAGTCGCATAATTAATAAAATAAAGTCTACATCTGTGCAATCTAAGTGTCACATGATCTCAGTTGTTCTGAAAGGCCCCAGAGTCTGCAACATCACCAAGCAAGCGTCACCACAAGGACCAAGGAGCTATCCTAACAGGTCAGGGACAAAGTTGTGGAGAAGTACAGATCAGGGTTGGGTTATAAAAAAAGAGACCAAAGATAACCCTGAAAGAGCTACAAAGCTCCACAGCAGAGATTGGAGTATCTGTCCATAGGACCACTTTAAGCCGTACACTCCACAGACTTGGGTTTCACGGAAAATGGCCAGAATAAAGCCATTGCTTAAATAAAAAAATAATCAAACACGTTTGGTGTTCTCCAAAAGGCCTGTGGGAGACTCCCCAAACATATGGAAAAAGGTTCTCCGGTCAGATGAGACTAAAGTTGAGCTTTTTGGCCATCAAGGAAAACGCTATGTCTGGCGCAAACCCAACACCTCTCATCACCCCGAGAACCCCATCCCCACAGTGAAGCATGGTGGTGGCAGCATCATGCTGTGGGGATGTTTTTCATCAGTAGGGACTGGGAAACTGGTCAGAGTTTAAGGAATGATGGATGGTGCTAAATACAGGGTAATTCTTGAGGGAAACCTGTTTCACTATTCCAGAGATTTGAGACTGGGACAGAGGTTCACCTTCCAGCAGGATAATGACCATGCTAAAGCAACACTCAAGTGGATTAAGGGGAAACATTTAAATGTCTTGGAATGGCCTAGTCAAAGCCCAGACCTCAATCCAATTGAGAATCTGTGGTCTGACTTAAAGATGGCTGTACACCAGCGGAACCCATCCAACTTGAAGGAGCTGCAGCAGTTTTAACTTGAAGAATGGGCAAAAATCCCAGTGGCTAGATGTGCAAAGCTTATAGAGACATACCCCAAGAGACTTGTAGCTGTAATTGCTACAAAAGGTGGCTCTACAAAGTATTGATTTTGGTGGGGGGGGGTAGTTATGCACGCTCAAGTTTTCTGTTTTTTTGTCTTATTTCCTGTTTGTTTCACAATAAAAAATATTTTGCATCTTCAAAAATATTCACCCCCCCCAAAAAAATATATATATTTTAATTCCAGGTTGTAAGGCAACAAAATAGGAAAAATGCCAAGGGGGGGTGAATACTTTCGCAAGCCACTGTACATCCCTAACTGGCAGAATATAATAATAATAATAGGTAATAATAATAGGTAATAATAATAGGTAATAATAATAGGTAATAATAGGCTTAATCCGTGTCTGGGAAACTGCTCCTAAAAGTATGTATAACCAACAGGTCTACCGACTGCCGCTGTGCCTTTCTAGTGGGTTTCATTTGTCCCAATCTATTTGTGTAGTTAAACGTTTGGATCAACGTTGTGTCTTTATTCATATTGGACTCACCCGTTTTGAAGATCTCGTAGCGCAGTGAAAAACCAGCTCCCTGGTGAGCGTAGTCAGAGACAAACTTGATGTGGAGCACGGGGCCGGAGGAGATGATGGCTGGAGGGGCGATGTTGCTGCAGTGTTTACCCAACAGATCTCCGTTCTCACTGTTTCCATCACGGATCTCTATGAAGTCATATCTGGGTAGAAACATGGACAACATGTTTGTTATTGGAAGTCCACGAAAACCAAGTAGAATATAGACAGAGGAAATATAGCTGGCCAACCCAGTGAAACAGATGAGATATAGACAGATGAGATATAGACAGATGAGATATAGACAGAGGAGATATAGACAGAGGAGATATAGCTGGCCAACCCAGTGAGACAGATGAGATATAGACAGATGAGATATAGACAGATGAGATATAGACAGAGGAGATATAGACAGAGGAGATATAGCTGGCCAACCCAGTGAGACAGATGAGATATAGACAGATGAGATATAGACAGATGAGATATAGACAGACGAGATATAGACAGATGAGATATAGACAGATGAGATATAGACAGATGAGATATAGCTGGCCAACCCAGTAAAACAGATGAGATATAGACAGATGAGATATAGACAGATGAGATATAGCTGGGCAACCCAGTAAAACAGATGAGATATAGACAGATGAGATATAGACAGATGAGATATAGCTGGGCAACCCAGTAAGACAGATATAGTGCACTACTTTTGATCAACCTAATCCCTATATAGTGCACTACTTTTGATCACCCTAATCCCTATGTGGTGCACTACTTTGATCCAGATTAGTGCACCACATAGGGAATAGAGTCCCATTCAGATGTAGCCTGAAGTGTATAATTCCAGCTCGTGTCCTAATGGTCAGTTTCTCTGGTCTTTGACTGTCAGCTGACCTCTGTTCTCTCACCCAAACTCAGATTCCTATTGGTCAGTTTCTTAAACCTTAAGCAACAAGACCAAACCCACCTGCCTCTCCAAAATAAACCTTTATAACTGAGGACACGTGATAACAGAGTTAGGGTCTGGGATAGAGGCCATTGTCTTTCGACTGGTGGATCACTTCTATAAAACACTAGTACTTCAATCTAACGATCAGAGCAGAGGAAAGGTGCTCTATCTAAATTAAGACAATGAAAGAAAGACTGCAACCTCAGGCCCTGCAGGTACCTCCATTGTAATATAGACACAGTGCAGTATAGTAGGGTTGTGGCTATATCCCTCGATCTACCAATCAGTGCAGACGACAATTAGAGAAAGACTGATAAGAACAACTCCAGACCGTTAGGCCTTGATGTCTTTTCATTTTAATATGAAATGTAGGGTAATTAATTTAAAAACCAGCCCTCCAGATTCCTGCTGGATTACAGGTGGATTACTGCTGGATTACAGGTGGATTACTGCTGGATTACTGCTGGATTACTGCTGGATTACAGGTGGATTACAGGTCGATAACTGCTGGATAACTTCCGGATTACTGCTGGATTACTTCTGGATTACTGCTGGATTACTGCTGGATTACAGGTGGATTACTGCTGGATTACAAGTGGATTACTGCTGGATTACTGCTGGATTACAGGTCGATTACTGCTGGATTACTTCCGGATTACTGCTGGATTACAGGTGGATTACAGGTCGATTACTGCTGGATTACTGCTGGATTACTGCTGGATTACAGGTGGATTACTACTGGATTACAAGTGGATTACTGCTGGATTACTTCTGGATTACTGCTGAATTACTGGTGGACTACTACTGGATTACAGGTGGATTACTGCTGAATTACTGCTGGATTACTGCTGGATTACAGGTGGATTACTGCTGGATTATAGGTGGATTACTGCTGGATTACAGGTGGATTACTGCTGGATTACAGCTGGATTACAGCTGGATTACTGCTGGATTACTGCTGGATTACTGCTGGATTACTGCTGGATTACAGGTGGATTACAGGTCGATAACTGCTGGATTACTTCCGGATTACTGCTGGATTACTTCTGGATTACTGCTGGATTACTGCTGGATTACAGGTGGATTACTGCTGGATTACAAGTGGATTACTGCTGGATTACTTCTGGATTACTGCTGAATTATTGGTGGATTACTGCTGGATTACTGCTGGATTACAGGTCGATTACTGCTGGATTACTTCCGGATTACTGCTGGATTACTGCTGGATTACAGGTGGATTACAGGTCGATTACTGCTAGATTACTGCTGGATTACTGCTGGATTACAGGTGGATTACTACTGGATTACAAGTGGATTACTGCTGGATTACTTCTGGATTACTGCTGAATTACTGGTGGACTACTACTGGATTACAGGTGGATTACTGCTGAATTACTGCTGGATTACTGCTGGATTACAGGTGGATTACTGCTGGATTATAGGTGGATTACTGCTCGATTACAGGTGGATTACTGCTGGATTACAGCTGGATTACAGCTGGATTACTGCTGGATTACTGCTGGATTACTGCTGGATTACAGGTGGATTACAGGTCGATAACTGCTGGATTACTTCCGGATTACTGCTGGATTACTTCTGGATTACTGCTGGATTACTGCTGGATTACTTCTGGATTACTGCTGAATTACTGGTGGACTACTACTGGATTACAGGTGGATTACTGCTGAATTACTGCTGGATTACTGCTGGATTACAGGTGGATTACTGCTGGATTATAGGTGGATTACTGCTGGATTACAGGTGGATTACTGCTGGATTACAGCTGGATTACAGCTGGATTACTGCTGGATTACTGCTGGATTACTGCTGGATTACTGCTGGATTACAGGTGGATTACAGGTCGATAACTGCTGGATTACTTCCGGATTACTGCTGGATTACTTCTGGATTACTGCTGGATTACTGCTGGATTACAGGTGGATTACTGCTGAATTACAAGTGGATTACTGCTGGATTACTTCTGGATTACTGCTGAATTATTGTTGGATTACTGCTGGATTACTGCTGGATTACAGGTCGATTACTGCTGGATTACTTCCGGATTACTGCTGGATTACTGCTGGATTACAGGTGGATTACAGGTCGATTACTGCTGGATTACTGCTGGATTACAGGTGGATTACTACTGGATTACAAGTGGATTACTGCTGGATTACTTCTGGATTACTGCTGAATTACTGGTGGACTACTACTGGATTACAGGTGGATTACTGCTGAATTACTGCTGGATTACTGCTGGATTACAGGTGGATTACTGCTGGATTATAGGTGGATTACTGCTGGATTACAGGTGGATTACTGCTGGATTACAGCTGGATTACAGCTGGATTACTGCTGGATTACTGCTGGATTACTGCTGGATTACTGCTGGATTACAGGTGGATTACAGGTCGATAACTGCTGGATTACTTCCGGATTACTGCTGGATTACTTCTGGATTACTGCTGGATTACTGCTGGATTGCAGGTGGATTACTGCTGGATTACAAGTGGATTACTGCTGGATTACTTCTGGATTACTGCTGAATTATTGGTGGATTACTGCTGGATTACAGGTGGATTACTGCTGGATTATAGGTGGATTACTGCTGGATTACAGGTGGATTACTGCTGGATTACAGCTGGATTACAGCTGGATTACTGGTGGATTACTGCTGGATTACTGGTGGATTACAGGTGGATTAATGCTGGATTACTGGTGGATTACTGCTGGATTACTGGTGAAATACTAGTGGATCTGGTAGGGTTTATGTAGATATCTGGTCACCTGGAGAGGAATAGAGAGGGAGCAGGCGTTCTGTTGAACTAGCTCTGTGTGTGTGTGTATTACTATATCACTATATTAATATATTGCTAAATTGCTGTATCATTACATTACTATATTATTATATTATTATATTACAACATTACTATATTATATTACTATATTATTATATTACTATATTATTATATTATTATATTATTATATTATTATATTACTATATTATTATATTACTATATTATTATATTATATTATTATATTACTATATTATTATATTACTATATTATTATATTACTATATTATTATATTATATTATTATATTACAACATTACTATATTATATTACTATATTATTATATTACTATATTATTATATTATTATATTACTATATTATTATATTACTATATTATTATATTATATTATTATATTACTATATTATTATATTACTATATTATTATATTACTATATTATTATATTACTATATTATTATATTATTATATTACTATATTATTATATTATTATATTACTATATTATTATATTACTATATTATTATATTATATTATTATATTACTATATTATTATATTACTATATTATTATATTAGTATATTAATATATTATTATATTATATTACTATATTATTATATTACTATAATACTATATTATTATATTATATTATTATATTATTATATTATTATATGACCATATTATTATATTATATTATTATATTACTATATTATTATATTATTATATGATTATATTATTATATTAATATATTATTATATTACTATATTATTATATTATATTATTATATTACTATATTATTATATTATTATATGATTATAT
>NC_092168.1:49921425-49928925 GCF_045791955.1 Oncorhynchus clarkii lewisi | reverse complement strand
TGTCTGCATTGAGCTGGTATTTGGCTGTTGGTTGCTATGGTTTAGCATTGAGCTGGTATTTGGCTGTTGGCTACTATGGTTTAGCATTGAGCTGGTATTTGGCTGTTGGCTGCTATAGGTCTGCATTGAGCTGGTATTTGGCTGTTGGCTGCTATAGGTCTGCATTGAGCTGGTATTTGGCTGTTGGCTGCTATGGTTTAGCATTGAGCTGGTATTTGGCTGTTGGCTGCTATAGGTCTGCATTGAGCTGGTATTTGGCTATTGGCTGCTATGGTTTAGCATTGAGCTGGTATTTGGCTGTTGGCTGCTATAGATCTGCATTGAGCTGGTATTTGGCTGTTGGCTGCTATGGTTTAGCATTGAGCTGGTATTTGGCTGTTGGTTGCTATAGGTCTGCATTGAGCTGGTATTTGGCTGTTGGCTGCTATGGTTTAGCACTGAGCTGGAAGTCCTTCATAGTATAGCTATGATGTAGATCACATTAATCTGGGTTGGAGGCTGAGGGATTTGACGAGAAAAGCCATTGAAGGTTCACACACACAGTGGGCCTAAGAAGGATTTACAAGTGGGACAACTAACTACCGTCATTTATAAGTGAATTAGTGTTTGGAGTAGTCTGACAGGGCATTAAAAACCTCTTACTTCTACCCCTTCCTTTTTCGAAAATTCTGTTAAAAATCGCGCAACTTTTCAGCGTCCTGCTACTCATGCCAGGAATATAGTATATGCATATGATTAGTATGTGTGGATAGAAAACACTCTGAAGTTTATAAAACTGGTTAAATCATGGCTGTGACTATAACAGATCGTGTGTTTCATTGAAAAACGCAAGAAAAACTGCTCTCTGAAAGCAAAAAATAATTTCCATAAGTCACTTCCACCAGTTGTTAAAAGAGAACAGAATTTAATGGCAATCTGCCTGCAATTCATACAAATTCCGCACGATGGCGCCATTGTCCTAATTTTCAATTGAATTAATTGTTGGAAAATCCTTCTATCTGAACTCCATTTTCCCAGTCTTCACCCGGATGCAGTTGAGGGAGATATCAGATGGCATTGTTTTTGAAGTGAAGACCTATTGAAGAGACATCGCCCTGTAATCATTTTGATAGATTATAAACGTTTACTAATACCTAAAGTTGGATTACAAAAGGATTTCGAAGTGTTTTGTGAAAGTTTATCGTCGACTTTTTTAATTTTAAAAAATTACGCAGCGTTTAAAAACGATGATTTTTTCTGAATGACACAACTTCCATACAAAGCTATTTTGGGTATATATGGACCGATTTAAACGAAAAAAAGACCCAATAGTGATGTTTATGGGGCATATAGGAGTGCCAAGAAAGAAGCTCGTCTAAGGTAATGAATGTTTTCTATTTTATTTCTGCGTTTTGGGTAGCGCCGGCTATCGCAAAATCTGTTGTTTACGTGTCGAGCTGGCATTTTGGGGGGTGCATGCTATCAGATAATAGCTTCTGATGCTTTCGCCGAAAAGCATTTTAAAAATCTGACTTGCTGGCTAGGTTCACAACGAGTGTAGCTTTAATTCAATACCCTGCTTGTGAATTTTGATCAAAGATTGAGTTGTAACGAGTACATTTAGCATTTAGCGTAGCGCATTTGCATTTCCAGGGGCATACTTGGGACGTCTGCGTGTCAAGTATTCTCAAGAAGTTAAAACCCCATAGCTGTCTCAGATTCACTTTGCACATGTTTGAAGATTGAGTGTGACCCACAGAGTGTTTGTGTGTGTGTGTGTGTGTGTGTGTGTGTGTGTGTGTGTGTCTGGGTGTGTGTGTGTGTTTGTGTGTGTGTGTGTGTGTGTGTGTGTGTGTGTGTGTGTGTGTGTGTGTGTGTGTGTGTGTGTGAGAGAGAGAGAGAGACAGCATTTTCCTCTGAGGTTGGCTGTAGTCTATTGCGTCCTGGGCAAAGTCTGTGTACAGATGTGTGTGTGTGTGTCCCTCCCATATGTGTTAATTTACTTTCACACCTTCACTCTTTCAGAAGGGGAACATTTCTCTGCCCTACCCTTTAAGTGTCAGAGCTTCTCAGCAGACTGGTTGTCTGGGTGAGAGTGAAGTCAAACACACACACACACACACACACACACACACACACACACACACACACACACACACACACACACACACACACACACACACACACACACACACACACACAGACAGACAGACAGACAGACACACACACACACACACGCACTCACCCAGACACACACACACACACACACACACACACACACACACAAACAGACACACACACACCCAGACACACACACACACACACACACACACACACACACACACACACACACACACACACACACACACACACACACACACACACACACACACACACACACACACACACATCTGTACACAGACTTTGCCCAGGACGCAATAGACTACAGCCTACCTCAGAGGAAAATGCTGTCTCTCTCTCTCTCTCTCTCACACACACACACACACACACACACACACACACACACACACACACACACACGCAAACACGCACACACACAAGCACACACGCACACACACACAAACACACAATTCAGTCAATTAGGAAGAGTTAACACGTTAACTTAATGCAAAATGGCACACTATTAACTATACAATACATTACCCTCATTAATACATTACTTCTATAATACATTACCATCATTAAAACATTACCTATATAATACATTACCCTATATAATACATTACCTATATAATACACTACCCTATATAATACATTGCCCTCATTAATACACTACCCTATGTAATACACTACCCTATATAATACATGACTCTATAATACACTACCCTATATAATACATTACCCTATATAATACACTACCATATATAATACACTACCCTATATAATACATTACCCTATATAATACACTACCATATATAATACACTACCCTATATAATACACTACCCTATATAATACATTACTCTATAATACACTACCATATATAATACACTACCCTATATAATACATTACCCTATATAATACATTACCCTATATAATACATTACCCTATATAATACACTACCCTATATAATACATTACCCTTTATAATACACTACCCTTTATAATACACTACCATGTATTATGCACTACCTTATATAATACACCACTTTAGATTGTTTGACCAGGGGCCATAGGGTCTTATTTAGTGAACAGGGCACCATTGAACCCTAGGAGCATCATTGAACCCTAGAAGCATCATTGAACCCTAGGAGCATCATTGAACCCTAGAAGCATCATTGAACCCTAGGAGCATCATTGAACCCTAGGGGCATCATTGAACCCTATGAGCATCATTGAACCCTAGGGGATCATTGAACCCTAGGAGCATCATTGAACCCTAAGGGCATCATTGAACCCTAGGGGCAGCATTGAACCCTAGGGCATCATTGAACGCTGAATGTGTCATTGAACCCTAGGTGCATTATTGAACCCTAGGGGCGTCATTGAACCATAGTGCCGTCATTGAACCCTAGGGGCGTCATTGAACCCTAGGGGCATCATTGAACCCTAGGGGCATCATTGAACTTCAGGGGCGTCATTTTCCCAATGGGCCCTGTCCAAAAGTTGTGCACTATATAGGGAATAGGGTGCTATAGGGTCCTGGTCTAAAGTAGTGCACTATATAGGGAATAGGGTGCTTTTTGGGTCGAAAACCTTGAGGTTTCTCAAGGAATGACGAATAAACTACTGACTATCTGCGGTTCTGACTGGATCACCAGCGATTCATACTGCTGGCACCTGTTCACTTCCTACACAACAGTAACCTTCAGTTGAAGTCAAGTCACGTTTTCCACTGAACCAGAGAGAGAGAGAGAGAGAAACAATGACTGTATGGTGACTGGAGAGCTCTTAAAATTAGTGCACTACATAAGGAATATAATGCCATTTGGGACACAGAAAATACACTGTAGAGCTTCCTCCAGCCAGGTCATTGAGTTGCCATGGTGTAGTAATGATGATATCACCCCCCATCCACATGCATCATCCATCACAAACAGGAAGGAAACTTCCAAACAGGGAAGGAACCTCACAAACAGGAAGGGAATATCACAAACAGGAAGGAATCTTCCAAACAAGGAAGGAATCTTCCCAAACAGGGAAGGAATCTCACAAACAGGAAGGGAATATCACAAACAGGAAGGAATCTTCCCAAACAGGGAAGGAATCTCAAAAACAGGAAGTGAACCTCACAAACAGGGAAGGAACCTCACAAACAGGGAAAGAACCTCACAAACAGGGAAAGAACCTCACAAACAGGGAAGGAACCTCACAAACAGGGAAGGAACCTCACAAACAGGGAAGGAACCTCACAAACAGGAAGTGAATATCACAAACAGGAAAGAATCTTCCAAACAAGGAAGGAATCTTCCAAACAGGGAAGGAATCTAACAAACAGGGAAGGAACCTCACAAACAGGGAAGGAACCTCACAAACAGGGAGTGAATATCACAAACAGGGAAGGAATCTAACAAACAGGGAAGGAATCTAACAAACAGGGAAGGAATCTCACAAACAGGGAGTGAATATCACAAACAGGGAAGGGATCTCACAAACAGGGAAGGGATCTCACAAACAGGGAAGGGATCTCACAAACAGGGAAGGGATCTCACAAACAGGGAAGGAATCTCACAAACAGGGAAGGGATCTCACAAACAGGGAAGGAATCTCACAAACAGGGAAGGAATCTTACAAACAGGGAACTATGTACTTAAAATAGGGAAGGAATTCCAGCTGCTATCTGTCCACAGCTGGAGATGGAGACATCTCTCTCTCTCTGTCTCTCTCTCTCTCTGTCTGTCTCTGTCTCTCTCTCTGTCTCTCTCTCTCTCTGTCAATTCAATTCAATTCAATTCAAGGGCTTTATTGGCATGGGAAACATGTGTTAACATTGCCAAAGCAAGTGAGGTAGACAACATACAAAGTGAATATATAAAGTGAAAAACAACAAAAATTAACAGTAAACATTACACATACAGAGGTTTCAAAACAGTAAAGACATTACAAATGTCATATTATATATACATACAGTGTTTTAACAATGTACAAATGGTTAAAGGACACAAGATAAAATAAATAAGCATAAATATGGGTTGTATTTACAATGGTGTGTGTTCTTCACTGGTTGCCCTTTTCTCGTGGCAACAGGTCACAAATCTTGCTGCTGTGATGGCACACTGTGGAATTTCACCCAGTAGATATGGGAGTTTTTCAAATTTGGATTTGTTTTCGAATTCTTTGTGGATCTGTGTAATCTGAGGGAAATATGTCTCTCTAATATGGTCATACATTGGGCAGGAGGTTAGGAAGTGCAGCTCAGTTTCCACCTCATTTTGTGGGCAGTGAGCACATAGCCTGTATTCTCTTGAGCGCCATGTCTGCCTACGGCGGCCTTTCTCAATAGCAAGGCTATGCTCACTGAGTCTGTACATAGTCAAAGCTTTCCTTCATTTTGGGTCAGTCACAGTGGTCAGGTATTCTGCCACTGTGTACTCTCTGTTTAGGGCCAAATAGCATTCTAGTTTGCTTTGTTTTTTTGTTAATTCTTTCCAATGTGTCAAGTAATTATCTTTTTGTTTTCTCATGATTTGGTTGGATCTAATTGTGTTGCTGTCCTGGGGCTCTGTAGGGTGTGTTTGTATTTGTGAACAGAGCCCCAGGACCAGCTTGCTTAGGGGACTCTTCTCCAGGTTCATCTCTCTGTAGGTGATGGCTTTGTTGTGGAAGTTTTGGGAAGCGCTTCCTTTTAAGTGGTTATAGAATTTAACGGCTCTTTTCTGGATTTTGATAGTTAGTGGGTATCGGCCTAATTCTGCTCCTTTTCCTTTTAATGACCTTTTTTGTCAGGGCCTGTAAGGGCCCAGGTCTGTAAGGGCCCAGGTCTGTCAGGGCCCAGGTCTGTCAGGGCCCAGGTCTGACAGGGCCCAGGTCTGTCAGGGCCCAGGTCTGTCAGGGCCCAGGTCTGACAGGGCCCAGGTCTGTCAGGGCCCAGGTCTGTCAGGGCCCAGGTCTGTCAGGGCCCAGGTCTGACAGAATCTGTGCAGAAGATCTAGGTGCTGCTGTAGGCCCTCCTTGGATGGTGACAGAAGCACCAGATCATCAGCAAACAGCAGACATTTGACTTCGGATTCTAGATTCTCTCTCTCTCTCTCTTTCTCTCTCTCTCTCTCTCTCTCTCTCTCTCTGTCTCTCTCTCTGTCTTTCTCTCTCTCTCTCTCTCTCTCTCTCTCTCTCTCTCTATCTCTCTCTCTCTCTGTCTCTCTCTCTGTCTCTCTCTCTCTCACTCTCTCACTCTCTCACTCTCTCACTCTCTCTCTCTCAGGCTATTTCATCTTTCTCTCTCTTTTCTACCTTCATCCCACTCTCTCTCGGTCTCTCTCTCCTCTCGATGTCTCTCTCCCCCACTTTCTCTCTCTCCTTCCTCCTGCTCCGGGGGCCCTCTATAGTCTTTGTTACATCTTACATCTGTCACCTCCGACATGATGTCACAACAGGGACAAAACAACCTACCAAGGCCTGCAACATCAAAGACAGCGTGCAATGCACTCAAATGTACTCAAATGTACTCTAATGTACTATAAATGCTGTATCAGAGACAGCATGTATATTTACAGTGTACTGTACTGTAGACCAGAACATTTGAGCACAGTAGAGCAACAGTTCTTAATCCAGAGGGCAAATAGACTCTCAACACTGTACATACTGCTAACACACTGTCATCATAGATAGACTCTCACCACTGTACATACTGCTAACACACTGTCATCATAGATAGACTCTCAGCACTGTACATACTGCTAACACACTCTAATCATGGATAGACTCTCAGCACTGTACATACTGCTAACACACTGTCATGATGAATAGACTCTCAGCACTGTACATACTGCTAACACACTGTCATCATAGATAGACTCTCAGCACTGTACATACTGCTAACACACTGTCATCATGGATATACTCTCAGCACTGTACATACTGCTAACACACTGTCATGATGAATAGACTCTCAGCACTGTACATACTGCTAACACACTGTCATCATAGATAGATTATCACCACTCTTGCTGTTAGAGAGCTGAGGTGAAAGCACTGTACAGACTGAGAGATAGTAACCACTGTACAAACTGAGAGATAGTAACCACTGTACAGACTGAGAGATAGTAACCACTGTACAAACTGAGAGATAGTAACCACTGTACAAAATGAGAGATAGTAACTACTGTACAGACAGAGATAGTAATCACTGTACAAATTGAGAGATAGTAACCACTGTACAAACTGAGCGATCAGTGGATCTGCTGATGACAGTATATCATGATCATCCTACCTCTTATTATGGTTAACCTATTTATAACCCGGGGGCTAGCCGTGCTGCGCTGGGGGGCTAGCTGTGCTGCGCTGGGGGGCTAGCCGTGCTGCGCTGGGGGGCTAGCCGTGCTGCGCTGGGGGGCTAGCCGTGCT
>NC_092168.1:49901425-49916425 GCF_045791955.1 Oncorhynchus clarkii lewisi | reverse complement strand
AGACTCTGTCCATAGGACAACAATCAGTCGTATATTGCACAAATCTGGCCTTTATGGAAGAGTGGCAAGAAGAAAGCCATTTCTTAAAGATATCCATAAAAAGTGTTGTTTAAAGTTTGCCACAAGCCACCTGGGAGACACACCAAACATGTGGAAGAAGGTGCTCTGGTCAGATGAAACCAAAATTAAACTTTTTGGCAACAATGCAAAACGTTATGTTTGGCGTAAAAGCAACACAGCTCATCACCCTGAACACACCATCCCCACTTTCAAACATGGTGGTGGCAGCATCATGGTTTGGGCCTGCTTTTCTTCAGCAGGGACAGGGAAGATGGTTAAAATTGATGGGAAGATGGATGGAGCCAAATACAGGACCATTCTGGAAGAAAACCTGATGGAGTCTGCAAAAGACCTGAGACTGGGACGGAGATTTGTCTTCCAACAAGACAATGATCCAAAACATAAAGCAAAATCTACAATGGAATGGTTAAAAAATAAACATATCCAGGTGTTAGAATGGCCAAGTTAAAGTCCAGACCTGAATCCAATCGAGAATCTGTGGAAAGAACTGAAAACTGCTGTTCACAAATGCTCTCCATCCAACCTCACTGAGCTTGAGCTGTTTTGCAAGGAGGAATGGGAAAAAAATGTCAGTCTCTCGATGTGCAAAACTGATAGAGACATACCCCAAGCGACTTACAGCTGTAATCGCAGCAAAAGGTGGCGCTACAAAGTATTAACTTAAGGGGGCTGAATAATTTTGCACGCCCAATTTTTCAGTTTTTGATTTGTTAAAAAAGTTTGAAATATCCAATAAATGTCGTTCCACTTCATGATTGTGTCCCACTTGTTGTTGATTCTTCACAAAAAAATACAGTTTTATATCTTTATGTTTGAAGCCTGAAATGTGGCAAAAGGTCGCAAAGTTCAAGGGGGCCGAATACTTTCGCAAGGCACTGTACTTACTTCCTTCCTTGTGTTATTATTTATATTTCTCGTGTGTTTTTTGTTGTACTTAACTTTTTTCATAAATGTTTTTATAGTACTACTGATATTGATTATTGCATTATTGGGAATGAGCGAGGAAGAAAAATAACAAGGTGACAATACAACTTCAAAGTCAACAATCTGTGTTTCTATCACTCCTGTGCTACTGAAGAAGAGCAGCAGAGTGTCTTTCAACAACAGCTGCTAAAAGATTAATGTTCTCATTCCAAAAGACTGTCAGGAAGCATCCTGAGCCATAAATCTCTCTTTTAGAAACATATCCTTGTATTATTGATGGCTTGTTAATAAATGGAAGAATGGCGGAGAGAGAGAGGCTGATAGGATATGACTGGGAATGTTCACGTCCCAAATAAGACCCTAGTCCCTATATAGTGCACTACTTTAGACCAGAGCCCTATGGAACCCTATTCCCTATATAGTGCACTACTTTTGACCAGAGCCCGATGGGCCTTAAGATGCCATTTGGGACACGGTCACTATCTGTCTGCAAGGTTAGGCTTTACTAGGAGTGTCCTGTCGTCTATCAGCTTGTAGACTTGTAGACTAAACTCTATCTCAGCCCTATACATGTATTTTGACTGTGTACATATGTTCAAGGAAGACAACATCCAAACTATGAAATAACACACATGGAATCCAATTCAAAATCAAATCAAATGTATTTATAAAGCCCTTCGTACATCAGCTGATATCTCAAAGTGCTGTACAGAAACCCAGCCTAAAACCCCAAACAGCAAGCAACGCAGGTGTAGAAGCACGGTGGCTTGGAAAAACTCCCTAGAAAGGCCAGAACCTAGGAAGAAACCTAGAGGGGAACCAGGCTATGTGGGGTGACCAGTCCTCTTCTGGCTGTGCCGGGTAGAGATTATAACAGAACATGGCCAAGATGTTCAAATGTTCATAAATGACCAGCACGTTGGACACTCCTGTATTAACCAACAACGTTTCATAGGTTTGATGTCTTCACTGTTATTCTACAATGTAGCAAATAGTACAAAATAAAGAAATGTATTAACCAGAAAAGTGTCAAGTCAAAATACATTTTATAGTTGAGATTCTTCAAGTAGCCTCCCATTGCCTTGATGACAACTTTGCACACTCTTAGCATTCTCTCAACCAGCTTCACGTGGAATGCTTTTTCAACCGTCTTGAAGGAGTTCCCACATATGCTGAGCACTTGTTGGCTGGGTTTCGTTCACTCTGCTGTCCAACTCATCCCAAACCATCTCAATTGGGTTGAGGTCGGGGGATTGTAGAGGCCAGGTCATCTGATGCAGAACTCCATCACTCTCCTTGGTCAAATAACCCTTACACAGCCTGGAGGTGTGTTGGGTCATTGTCCTGTTGAAAAACAAATGATAGTACCACTAATCCCAAACCAGATGGGATGGTGCATTGCTGCAGAATGCAGTGGTAGCCATGCTGGTTAAGTGTTGAATTCTAAATAAATCATTGACAGTGTCAACAGCAAAGCACCCCCACACCAACACACCACCTCCTCCATGCTTCACAATGGGAACCACACATGCGGAGATCATCCGTTCACCTACTCTGCGTCTTACAAAGACACGGCAGTTGGAACCAAAAATCTCCCATTTGGACTCATCAGATTAAAGGACAGATTTCCACCGGTCTAATGTCCATTGCTTGTGTTTCTTGGCCCAAGAAAGTCTCTTCTTCTTATTGGTGTCCTTTAGTAGTGGTTTCTTTGCAGCAATTCGACCATGAAGGCCTGATTCACACAGTCTCCTCTGAACAGTTGATGTTGAGATGTGTCTGTTACTTGAACTCTGTGAAGCATTTATTTGGGCTGCAATTTCTGACTCTATTGAACTTATCCTCTGCAGCAGAGGTAACTCTGGGTCTTCCTTTCCTCATGAGAGCCAGTTTCATCATAGCACTTGATAGTTTTTGCAACTGCACTTAAAGAAACTTTCAAAGTTCTTGAAATGTTCTGTCTTGACTGACCTTCATGTCTTAAAGTAATGATGGACTGTCATTTCTCTTTGCTTATTTTAGCTGTTCTTGCCATACTACGGACTTGGGCTTTTACTAAATAGGGCTATCTTCTCTATACCACTCCTACCTTGTCACAACACAACTGATTGGCTCAAACGCATTAAGGAGGAACGAAATTCCACAAATTAACTTTTAAGAAGGCACACCTGTTAATTGAAATGCATTCCAGGTGACTACCTCATGAAGCTGGTTGAGAGAATGCCAAGAGTGTGCAAAGCTGCCATCAAGGCAAAGGGAGGCTACTTTGAAGAATCTGAAATATAAAATATATTTTTATTTGTTTAACACTTTTTTTGGTTACTACATGATTCCATATGTGTTATTTAATAGTTTTTGATGTCTTCACTGTTATTCTACAATGTAGCAAATAGTACAAATAAAGAAAAACCTTTGAATGAGTAGGTGTGTCTACACTTTTGACTGGTTGTGTATGTTGCCTTATACGTGTATATGCAGCTCAGTGCCCGCTGATACAACGGTATTCTATGTGAAGTTTGGAGAGTTGGACAATGGATCAATCTCTTCCCAAAATAACGGACGGTCTGGAATCTGTCTGTGCTTCTCTGACTTACCAATAGAGGGTAGAAGAAACAGAACTGATGTCAGGCATATGGAATGGAATGCTCCCAATACTCCACTGATTCTCTAGGGTTCTAGAATTCTGTGGTTGTTGTTGTTGTTGATGTGGAATTTGATTACAGAGAAATTGGGAATATGGTGTGGGAGATTACAGAGAGATGGGGCATATAGTGTGGGAGATTACAGAGAGATGAGGAATATGGTGTGGGAGATAACAGAGAAATTGGTAATATGGTGTGGGAGATAACAGAGAGATGGGGAATATGGTGTGGGAGATTACAGAAAGATGGGGAATATGGTGTGGGAGATTACAGAGAGATGAGGAATATGGTGTGGGAGATAACAGAGAAATTGGTAATATGGTGTGGGAGATTACAGAGAGATGGGGAATATGGTGTGGGAGATTACAGAGAGATGGGGAATATGGTGTGGGAGACTACAGAGAGATGGGGAATATGGTGTGGGAGATTACAGAGAGATGGGGAATATGGTGTGGGAGATTACAGAGAGATGGGGAATATGGTGTGGGAGATTACAGAGAGATGGGGAATATAGTGTGGGAGATTACAGAGAGATGGGGCATATAGTGTGGGAGATTACAGAGAGATGGGGATATGGTGTGGGAGATTACAGAGAGATGGGGAATATGGTGTGGGAGATTACAGAGAGATAACGCCAAGAGCTTGTTATGAGGGAAATTGAGACAGAAACAGCAGGGAGCTGGAAATTGTGTTGGATACAAACAGAACAGATCTCACTGTGGTGTTGGATATGAACAGAACAGATCTCACTGTGGTGTTGGATATAAACAGAACAGATCTCACTGTGGTGTTGGATATAAACAGAGCAGATCTCACTGTGGTGTTGAATATAAACAGAACAGATCTCACTGTGGTGTTGAATATAAACAGAACAGATCTCACTGTGGTGTTGGATATAAACAGTATAGATCTCACGGTGGTGTTGGATATAAACAGTATAGATCTCCTTCTCTGTGGTGTTGGATATACACCGTATAGATCTCCTTCTCTGTGGTGTTGGATATAAACAGAACAGATCTCACTGTGGTGTTGGATATAAACAGAACAGATCTCACTGTGGTGTTGAATATAAACAGAACAGATCTCACTGTGGTGTTGGATATAAACAGAACAGATCTCACTGTGGTGTTGGATATAAACAGAACAGATCTCACTGTGGTGTTGGATATAAACAGAACAGATCTCACTGTGGTGTTGGATATAAACAGAACAGATCTCTCTGTGGTGTTGAATATAAACAGAACAGATCTCACTGTGGTGTTGGATATAAACAGAACAGATCTCACTGTGGTGTTGGATATAAACAGTATAGATCTCCTTCTCTGTGGTGTTGGATACAAACAGAACAGATCTCACGGTGGTGTTGGATATAAACAGAACAGATCTCACTGTGGTGTTGAATATAAACAGAACAGATCTCACTGTGGTGTTGGATATAAACAGAACAGATCTCACTGTGGTGTTGGATATAAACAGAACAGATCTCACTGTGGTGTTGGATATAAACAGAACAGATCTCACTGTGGTGTTGGATATAAACAGAACAGATCTCACTGTGGTGTTGGATATAAACAGAACAGATCTCACTGTGGTGTTGGATATAAACAGAACAGATCTCACTGTGGTGTTGGATATAAACAGTATAGATCTCCTTCTCTGTGGTGTTGGATACAAACAGAACAGATCTCACTGTGGTGTTGGATATAAACAGAACAGATCTCACTGTGGTGTTGAATATAAACAGAACAGATCTCACTGTGGTGTTGGATATAAACAGAACAGATCTCACTGTGGTGTTGGATATAAACAGAACAGATCTCACTGTGGTGTTGGATATAAACAGAACAGATCTCACTGTGGTGTTGGATATAAACAGAACAGATCTCACTGTGGTGTTGGATATAAACAGAACAGATCTCACTGTGGTGTTGGATATAAACAGAACAGATCTCACTGTGGTGTTGGATATAAACAGTATAGATCTCCTTCTCTGTGGTGTTGGATATAAACAGTATAGATCTCTCGGTGGTGTTGGATACAAACAGAACAGATCTCACTGTGGTGTTGGATATAAACAGTATAGATCTCCTTCTCTGTGGTGTTGGATATACACAGTATAGATCTCTCTGTGGTGTTGGATATAAACAGTATAGATCTCTCTGTGGTGTTGGATATAAACAGTAAAGATCTCTCTGTGGTGTTGGATATAAACAGTATAGATCTCCTTCTCTGTCTCACCTGCAGTCCAGTTTCTCCAGTTCAAAGTGGGGGTTGAAGTTGAGGACGATACGCTGGGAAGGTTCTGGGGCGGTGACGACCCAGCGACAGCTCTGATGAGGGGGGTACTCCAGAGGGTACCCTGGGGTGGTGATGTACCCTGCGTTGCTGGCATCAAAATGTCCGCCACACGCCTCTCCTATAGGACAGACAACAACAGAGGTTTTCAGTCAGAACGTGAGGACAGACAACAACAGAGGTTTTCAGTCAGAACGTGAGTACAGACAACACAGAGGTTTTCAGTCAGAACGTGAGGACAGACAACAACAGAGGTTTTCAGTCAGAACGTGAGGACAGACAACAACAGAGGTTTTCAGTCAGAACGTGAGGACAGACAACACAGAGGTTTTCAGTCAGAACGTGAGGACAGACAACAACAGAGGTTTTCAGTCAGAACGTGAGGACAGACAACAACAGAGGTTTTCAGTCAGAACGTGAGGACAGACAACACAGAGGTTTTCAGTCAGAACGTGAGGACAGACAACACAGAGGTTTTCAGTCAGAACGTGAGGACAGACAACACAGAGGTTTTCAGTCAGAACGTGAGGACAGACAACACAGAGGTGTTCAGTCAGAACGTGAGGACAGACAACAACAGAGGTTTTCAGTCAGAACGTGAGGACAGACAACACAGAGGTTTTCAGTCAGAACGTGAGGACAGACAACAACAGAGGTTTTCAGTCAGAACGTGAGGACAGACAACAACAGAGGTTTTCAGTCAGAACGTGAGGACAGACAACACAGAGGTTTTCAGTCAGAACGTGAGGACAGACAACACAGAGGTTTTCAGTCAGAACGTGAGGACAGACAACAACAGAGGTTTTCAGTCAGAACGTGAGGACAGACAACACAGAGGTTTTCAGTCAGAACGTGAGGACAGACAACAGAGGTTTTCAGTCAGAACGTGAGGACAGACAACACAGAGGTTTTCAGTCAGAACGTGAGGACAGACAACAACAGAGGTTTTCAGTCAGAACGTGAGGACAGACAACACAGAGGTTTTCAGTCAGAACGTGAGGACAGACAACACAGAGGTTTTCAGTCAGAACGTGAGGACAGACAACAACAGAGGTTTTCAGTCAGAACGTGAGGACAGACAACAACAGAGGTTTTCAGTCAGAACGTGAGGACAGACAACAACAGAGGTTTTCAGTCAGAACGTGAGGACAGACAACAACAGAGGTTTTCAGTCAGAACGTGAGGACAGACAACACAGAGGTTTTCAGTCAGAACGTGAGGACAGACAACAACAGAGGTTTTCAGTCAGAACGTGAGGACAGACAACACAGAGGTTTTCAGTCAGAACGTGAGGACAGACAACACAGAGGTTTTCAGTCAGAACGTGAGGACAGACAACACAGAGGTTTTCAGTCAGAACGTGAGGACAGACAACACAGAGGTGTTCAGTCAGAACGTGAGGACAGACAACAACAGAGGTTTTCAGTCAGAACGTGAGGACAGACAACACAGAGGTTTTCAGTCAGAACGTGAGGACAGACAACACAGAGGTGTTCAGTCAGAACGTGAGGACAGACAACAACAGAGGTTTTCAGTCAGAACGTGAGGACAGACAACACAGAGGTTTTCAGTCAGAACGTGAGGACAGACAACACAGAGGTTTTCAGTCAGAACGTGAGGACAGACAACACAGAGGTTTTCAGTCAGAACGTGAGGACAGACAACACAGAGGTTTTCAGTCAGAACGTGAGGACAGACAACACAGAGGTGTTCAGTCAGAACGTGAGGACAGACAACACAGAGGTTTTCAGTCAGAACGTGAGGACAGACAACACAGAGGTGTTCAGTCAGAACGTGAGGACAGACAACAACAGAGGTTTTCAGTCAGAACGTGAGGACAGACAACACAGAGGTTTTCAGTCAGAACGTGAGGACAGACAACAACAGAGGTTTTCAGTCAGAACGTGAGGACAGACAACAACAGAGGTTTTCAGTCAGAACGTGAGGACAGACAACACAGAGGTTTTCAGTCAGAATGTGAGGACAGACAACACAGAGGTTTTCAGTCAGAACGTGAGGACAGACAACAACAGAGGTTTTCAGTCAGAACGTGAGGACAGACAACACAGAGGTTTTCAGTCAGAACGTGAGGACAGACAACAACAGAGGTTTTCAGTCAGAACGTGAGGACAGACAACACAGAGGTTTTCAGTCAGAACGTGAGGACAGACAACAACAGAGGTTTTCAGTCAGAACGTGAGGACAGACAACACAGAGGTTTTCAGTCAGAACGTGAGGACAGACAACAACAGAGGTTTTCAGTCAGAACGTGAGGACAGACAACACAGAGGTTTTCAGTCAGAACGTGAGGACAGACAACACAGAGCTTTTCAGTCAGAACGTGAGGACAGACAACACAGAGGTTTTCAGTCAGAACGTGAGGACAGACAACACAGAGGTGTTCAGTCAGAACGTGAGGACAGACAACAACAGAGGTTTTCAGTCAGAACGTGAGGACAGACAACACAGAGGTTTTTAGTCAGAACGTGAGGACAGACAACACAGAGGTTTTCAGTCAGAACGTGAGGACAGACAACACAGAGGTTTTCAGTCAGAACGTGAGGACAGACAACACAGAGGTTTTCAGTCAGAACGTGAGGACAGACAACACAGAGGTTTTCAGTCAGAATGTGAGATAATAAAACCTTATCTAGTTTAGACTTTGGTAAAGTTCTGGGTCTACTAATGTCTGTGGGAAGAGACTATACCTCCTCATCCCAAAACCGCAGGGCCTGACAATGTCATACTTCCTGGACTTGACAAAAGGAAACTCAGCTATTCGGGAACGGAGAACAGCTTGAATATCACCACGACATCTACCGCTGTTGAACGATCCTCCCTAGCAAATCTATGGCGGCACGTTGAGGGTTAAACTGTCCACACTGTATTCTCACTGTGCTGTAGCAGACCAGTCAGTAAACCTAAAGGACACACAGGATCACAGTAGTGCACTCTCTGCCTGTCTGTTGTATAATAACCTCACTGTCGGTAGCGGAACACTGAGACAGGAAGTGACAGACAAGCTGTCTCTGTGTTAGAGGTCAGGGGTCGGGTTAACGCTGTGAGTTAGATGGAGAGGCTCACAAAGCATCCGTTCTGACCCGACACACACACACACACTAGTCGTCCCCCCCCCCCCCCCACACACACACACACACACACACACACACTAGTCCCCCCCCCACACACACACACACACAAACACACACACACTCACAAACACTAGTCCACCACCCCCCCCCCCCCCCCCCCCCACACACACACACACAAACACACTCACACTCACATACACTAGTCCACCCCCCCCCCCCCCACACACAAACACACTCACACACACTAGTCCACCCCCCCCACACACACACACAAACACACTCACACTCACATACACTAGTCCACCCCCCCCCCCCACACACAAACACACTCACACTCACACACACTAGTCCACCCCCCCCACACACACACACAAACACACTCACACTCACATACACTAGTCCACCCCCCCCACACAAACACACTCACACTCACATACACTAGTCCCCCCCCCCCCCCCACACACACACACACAATCACACACACAAACACACTCACACAAACTAGTCCCCCCCCCTCCACACACACACATGCAGGAAGCTTCAAGACAGGGTGTTATTTCTCTTCTCTGTGTATTATATGATGAGTAAGCCCCTCAGCTGTCAACCACAGTCACTTTTCACTTTCAATTACTTCACCAAAACAGTGATGTGTTAGAGAGGCAGGAAGGAAGACAAACATGTAGAGCATTAGACAACATGGTCCACAAGACAACAGCAGAGTAGAGCAGAGTAGAGTAGAGTAAAATAGAGTAGAATAGAGTAGACTAGACTAGAGTAGACAAAAGTAGACTAGACTAGAGTAAAATAGAGTAGACTAGACTAGAGTAGACAAAAGTAGACTAGACTAGAGTAAAATAGAGTAGACTAGACTAGAGTAGAGTAGAATAGACTAGAGTAGACTATAATAAAGTAGACTAGACCCAGACTAGACTAGAGTAGACTAGAGGAGACTAGACTAGACTAGAGTAAAATAGAGTAGAATATAGTAGACTAGACTAGAGTAGAACAGACTAGACTAGAGGAGACTAGACTAGAGTAGAATAGAATTGACTAGAGTAGACTAGAATAAAGTAGAATAGACTAGACCCAGACTAGACTAGACTAGAGTAGAATAGACTAGAGTAGAATAGACTAGACTAGAGTAGAATAGACTAGACTAGAGTAGAACAGACTAGACTAGACTAGAGTAGAGCACAACAGACTAGAGTAGAGAAGAATAGATTAGACTAGGGTATTTATTTAAAATATATATATTTTACCAGGTAAATTGACTGAGGACATTCTCATTTGCAGCAACGACCTGGGGAAAAGTTACAGGGGAGAGGAGGGGGGATGAATGAGCCAATTGTAAACTGGGGATGATTAGGTGGCCATGATGGTTTGAGGTCCAGATTGAAAATTTAGCCAGAAGAGTACAGAAGAGTAGAGTACAGTAGAGTACAGTAGAGTAGAGTGAAGTAGAGTAGAGTAGAGTAGAGTACAGTACAGAAGAGTACAGTACAGTAGAGTGAAGTAGAGTAGAGTATAGTAGAGTATAGAAGAGTAGAGTACAGTAGAGTACAGTAGAGTAGAGTGAAGTAGAGTAGAGTATAGAAGAGTAGAGTATAGTAGAGTACAGTAGAGTACAGTAGAGTAGAGTGAAGTAGAGTAGAGTATAGAAGAGTAGAGTACAGTAGAGTACAGTAGAGTAGAGTGAAGTAGAGTAGAGTATAGAAGAGTAGAGTACAGTAGAGTAAAGTATAGTACAGTTGAGTAGAGTAGACGACAGTAGTTTTGAGTAGAGTATAGTACAGTACAGTAGAGCAAAGTAGAGTACAGTGGAGAAGATCAGAGTTGAGCAGAACAGAGCAGAATATACCAGAGCAGAGTAGAGTACAGTAGAGTACAGTACAGTGTACTGTTATACACTACAACACTACTGTGTCTTATATGGACAACCTATGTTGACTACAGCCAAGTGTAATGGAATGAAAGACAGAACACACACACACACACTACAGTACTAACACACGTTGTAGTTGGTGTCTCTCCAGCCCCATGGTAGTGTCCCAGCAGGAGGTTCTGGAAGGTCTTCAAACAGACAAGTTTGATTGACAGTTTGAGGTCTGCTTGTGTGGCTGGCTTTCACACACACACACACACACACACACACACACACACACACACACACACACACACACACACACACACACACACACACACACACACACACACACACACACACACACACTGTGGCTGGCTTCCACCACAATATCTGTGAACAATCACATCTCAACATCTGCTCTATGCCAGCCAGTTCCTCTTTCCAGGAACACAGAGAACCTTTTGGGTCACATCCCCTTCACTCTTCACCATCGTTACATCTCCTGCATACTAGAAAGGAACACTAGATCACTGGAACACTAGTTCTACAACACTACACCACTACTAGAACACTAGATCACTGGAACACTAGTTCTAGAACACTAGATTACTGGAACACTTGTTCTAGAACACTGCACCACTACTAGAACACTAGATCACTGGAACACTAGTTCTAGAACACTACACCACTACTAGAACACTAGATCACTGGAACACTAGTTCTAGAACACTACACCACTACTAGAACACTAGATTACTGGAACACTAGTTCTAGAACACTACACCACTACTAGAACACTAGATCACTGGAACACTAGTTCTAGAACACTACACCACTACTAGAACACTAGATTACTGGAACACTAGTTCTAGAACACTACACCACTACTAGAACACTAGATCACTGGAACACTAGTTCTAGAACACTACACCACTACTAGAACACTAGATTACTGGAACACTAGTTCTAGAACACTACACCACTACTAGAACACTAGATCACTGGAACACTAGTTCTAGAACACTACACCACTACTAGAACACTAGATTACTGGAACACTAGTTCTAGAACACTACACCACTACTAGAACACTAGATTACTGGAACACTAGTTCTAGAACACTACACCACTACTAGAACACTAGATTACTGGAACACTAGTTCTAGAACACTACACCACTAATAGAAAACTAGATTACTGGAACACTAGTTCTAGAAAACTACACCACTACTAGAACACTAGATTACTGGAACACTAGTTCTAGAACACTACAACACTACCTGAACTCAGCCAGGTTCAACACAGACCTGGTATCATTCAAACACTGTCTGCCTGCACACTGCATGACTTAATGCCCACTGCTGTGAATCGTCCCCTGCCTGTCCTCTTCAATGTGTCAGATATTGAAAAGGAACAATAAGAACCAGATGCCTCAACTGTGATAGACTTTGAAGTGTTGACATTTCCACAGCTACTATATCTTAAAAGGCATGTTTTATGTACTGTCTCTTCTCCACTGCTCTTCGATGGCCCGTAACTTATTCAGTACCAAATATAGGCCCACAGTACACTGACAAACACACACACACGCACACACACACACACACGCACACACGCACACACACACACACACATAGAGACACACACACACACACACACACACACAGAGAGACACACACACACACACACGTAACACACATTGCAGGTACATCTTCTTTCTTCCATAAGAGGAAAACAGTAAAAGATTTTCATCATTTATCCCATCCTCAAGTTCCCTCCTAGTGTCTGTTATCATTGCTCCCATCCCCAAGTTCCCTCCTAGTGTCTGTTATCATTGCTCCCATCCTCAAGTTCCCTCCTAGTGTCTGTTATCATTGCTCCCATCCTCAAGTTCCCTCCTAGTGTCTGTTATCATTGCTCCCATCCTCAAGTTCCCTCCTAGTGTCTGTTATCATTGCTCCCATCCCCAAGTTCCCTCCTAGTGTCTGTTATCATTGCTCCCATCCTCAAGTTCCCTCCTAGTGTCTGTAATCATTGCTCCCATCCTCAAGTTCCCTCCTAGTGTCTGTTATCATTGCTCCCATCCCCAAGTTCCCTCCTAGTGTCTGTTATCATTGCTCCCATCCTCAAGTTCCCTCCTAGTGTCTGTTATCATTGCTCCCATCCTCAAGTTCCCTCCTAGTGTCTGTTATCATTGCTCCCATCCTCAAGTTCCCTCCTAGTGTCTGTTATCATTGCTCCCATCCTCAAGTTCCTTCCTAGTGTCTGTTATCATTGCTCCCATCCTCAAGTTCCCTCCTAGTGTCTGTTATCATTGCTCCCATCCTCAAGTTCCCTCCTAGTGTCTGTTATCATTGCTCCCATCCCCAAGTTCCCTCCTAGTGTCTGTTATCATTGCTCCCATCCCCAAGTTCCCTCCTAGTGTCTGTTATCGTTGCTCCCATCCTCAAGTTCCCTCCTAGTGTCTGTTATCATTGCTCCCATCCTCAAGTTCCCTCCTAGTGTCTGTTATCATTGCTCCCATCCTCAAGTTCCCTCCTAGTGTCTGTTATCATTGCTCCTATCCTCAAGTTCCCTCCTAGTGTCTGTTATCATTGCTCCCATCCTCAAGTTCCCTCCTAGTGTCTGTTATCATTGCTCCCATCCTTAAGTTCCCTCCTAGTGTCTGTTATCATTGCTCCCATCCTCAAGTTCCCTCCTAGTGTCTGTTATCATTGCTCCCATCCTCAAGTTCCCGCCTAGTGTCTGTTATCATTGCTCCCATCCTCAAGTTCCCTCCTAGTGTCTGTTATCATTGCTCCCATCCTCAAGTTCCCTCCTAGTGTCTGTTATCATTGCTCCCATCCTGAAGTTCCCTACTAGTGTCTGTTATCATTGCTCCCATCCTCAAGTTCCCTCCTAGTGTCTGTTATCATTGCTCCCATCCCCAAGTTCCTTCCTAGTGTCTGTTATCATTGCTCCCATCCTCAAGTTCCCTCCTATTGTCTGTTATCATTGCTCCCATCCTCAAGTTCCCTCCTAGTGTCTGTTATCATTGCTCCCATCCTCAAGATCCCTCCTAGTGTCTGTTATCATTGCTCCCATCCTCAAGTTCCCTCCTAGTGTCTGTTATCATTGCTCCCATCCTCAAGTTCCCTCCTAGTGTCTGTTATCATTGCTCCCATCCTCAAGTTCCCTCCTAGTGTCTGTTATCATTGCTCCCATCCCCAAGTTCCCTCCTAGTGTCTGTTATCATTGCTCCCATCCCCAAGTTCCCTCCTAGTGTCTGTTATCATTGCTCCCATCCCCAAGTTCCCTCCTAGTGTCTGTTATCATTGCTCCCATCCCCAAGTTCCCTCCTAGTGTCTGTTATCATTGCTCCCATCCACAAGTTCCCTCCTAGTGTCTGTTATCATTGCTCCCATCCCCAAGTTCCCTCCTAGTGTCTGTTATCATTGCTCCCATCCCCAAGTTCCCTCCTAGTGTCTGTTATCATTGCTCCCATCCCCAAGTTCCCTCCTAGTGTCTGTTATCATTGCTCCCATCCCCAAGTTCCCTCCTAGTGTCTGTTATCATTGCTCCCATCCTCAAGTTCCCTCCTAGTGTCTGTTATCATTTATCCCATCCCCAAGTTCCCTCCTAGTGTCTGTTATCATTACTCCCATCCCCAAGTTCCCGCAAAACACCAATCTCAAAGTCAACAGTGAAGAGGCGACTCCGGGATGCTGGCCTTCTAGGCAGAGTTGCAAAGAAAAAGTCATAACTCTGACTGGCCAATAAAAGGAAAAGATTAAGATGGGCAAAAGAACACAGACACTGGACAGAGGAACTCTGCCTAGATGGCCAGCGTCCCAGAGTCGCCTCTACACTGTTGACGTTGACACTGGACAGAGGAAATCTGCCTAGAAGTCCAGCATCCCGGAGTCGCCTCTTCACTGTTGACGTTGAGACTGGTGTTTTGCGGGTACTATTCAATGAAGCTGCCAGTTGAGGACATGTGAGGCGTCTGTTTCTCAAACTAGACACTCTAATGTACTTGTCCTCTTGCTCAGTTGTAGTGGGGGCTGTAGTGGGGGGCTGTCGTGAGGGCTGAGAGAGAAGAGGAGACAGGAAGAGGCTGGCT
>NC_092168.1:49878925-49896425 GCF_045791955.1 Oncorhynchus clarkii lewisi | reverse complement strand
CAGACACAACAAAAAACACACACAAACACCACAACACAACACACACAACACACACATACAACACAACACACACAACACAACACACACATACAACACAACACACAACATAACACACACACCAACACAACACACACAACACACATACCATAACACACACACACATACACACAACACACACACACACACCATAACACACACATACCACAACACACATAATATAACACACACCACAAAACACACACACACAATACACACACAGCATAACACACAAACAACACAACACACAAAACACACAACATTTCACACACACAACACAACGCACACACAACACAACACACACACAACACACACACACGCCATAAAACACAACACACACATACCATAACACAGACACAACAAAAAACACACACAAACACCACAACACAACACACACAACACACACATACAACACAACACACACAACACAACACACACATACAACACAACACACAACATAACACACACACCAACACAACACACAACATAACACACACACCAACACAACACACACAACACACATACCATAACACACACACACACACACACCATAACACATACAACACAACACACAACACAACACACACATACCATAACACACACAACACAACACAGACATACCATAACACACACAACACAACACAGACATACCATAACACACACAACACAACACAGACATACCATAGCACACACAACACAACACAGACATACCATAACACAACACACACATACCATAACACACACACAACACAACACACAGATACGTTAAAGAAGGGGTCTTGACCCTAGCCAGTGGCCTTAAATTAGACTACGGAGATCTGAGAGAGAGAAGGATCCTTTAACATACCAAGGATGAGGGTATGAGCTTATGGAAAAGAGGGGAAAGGAGGGAGAACCTCCTAGACTCAACACCTGACGAACACAACCCGATTAGAGAACCTCCTAGACTCAACACCAGACAAACACAACCCGATTATAGAACCTCCTAGACTCAACACCAGACGAACACCACGATTAGAGAACCTCCTAGACTCAACACCAGACGAACACCACGATTAGAGAACCTCCTAGACTCAACACCAGAAGAACACCCCGATTAGGAAGGTCAAACACGATTTGGTGATTTCTGGTATATCTTGATAATAAATAATAATAATAATAATGTTTTTGGACTCGATCAACTGATTTTTACCTGATTAAGTAAGACACCATTGAAAAGTAATATTGACAGTTAAAGGTATACTCTTAAAGTTTAAAAAATGATGCTGTCGCTGCTTCCTGTTGACAAGACATTTTGATAAATAGCCCAATGCTAAAAACACACAGCTTTAACGTGTCCAAATCAATAACTAACATGCAGAAACAGTTTGAGGTATGTTGAATGCCTCAACGTTAAAATGTACTATCTACACAAATGCAACAATAGTAATTATATTAATGGTATTTAAAAAAAACACCGTATAAAACTGAACAAGCACCAAAAAAAAACATGTTGTTTTGACAAGTGGCAATAAATCACTCATATTGATTAGGGGGATGGGGGGGGGGGGGTCTGGTTGTGAGCGCTGTTGAAACTACCACATCAACAACAACAACAACAACACATTGAAACAGGAGATGTTTTTTTTCTCCCTCGCTGGTAAGAGGACAAGCTGTAGTCAGCTACATTTCAAAGTATTGGATTTTTTGATACGTGGGGTCACCTAAACAGAAAAAATAAACACGACCCTGTTTTTATCAATCACTCAATATGGATTATAACGTTTACAATCAATAGTGCAAGAAAGGGGAGGGGAGACGAGGTTTTACACGTCCTGGTAAAAGTAACACAGCTTCGAAACCACACGGAATCTGGGAATAATGTGCACGTCACTGGTTCGAGGACAATTTGTAGAAGACGGCCAGAGACAATTTGAAGTGTTGCATTTTGATTCAAGTGGGTCGCCAACGTGTCAATCACTCATATCACTCATAATCAACTAAATGACGGGCAAAACCTTTGTGTTGTATGTGCGGGTTAGTGTGGGTTAGTGTGGGTTAGTGCGGGTTAGAGTGGGTTAGTGTGGGTTAGTGCGGGTTAGAGTGGGTTAGTGTGGGTTAGTGCGGGTTAGAGTGGGTTAGTGTGGGTTAGTGCGGGTTAGTGTGGGTTAGGGTTATGCAAAACGCCACACTGAAACGTGGAATAACTTCGACGAATCGACGAATCACAACCCACCGCAGTAGGACATCAACAGTGACAACGGATGTCTGTCGCTTTTAGTGACAGTTTGACTGTCAAATCAGTGTATTGGCCTGTGGCCAAACTTGAGGGAAAAGGGGCCTGTGGCCAAACTGAGGGAAAAGGGGCGTGTAATTCACCAAACTGAGGGGAAAGGGGCGTGTCATTCACCAAACTGAGGGGAAAGGGGCGTGTCATTCACCAAACTGAGGGGAAAGGGGCGTGTCATTCACCAAACTGAGGGGAAAGGGGCGTGTCATTCACCAAACTGAGGGGAAAGGGGCGTGTCATTCACCAAACTGAGGGGAAAGGGGTGTGTCATTCACCAAACTGAGGGGAAAGGGGCGTGTCATTCACCAAACTGAGGGGAAAGGGGCGTGTCATCCACCAAACTGAGGGGAAAGGGGCGTGTCATTCACCAAACTGAGGGGAAAGGGGCGTGTAATTCACCAAACTGAGGGGAAAGGGGCGTGTCATTCACCAAACTGAGGGGAAAGGGGCGTGTCATTCACCAAACTGAGGGAAAAGGGGCGTGTAATTCACCAAACTGAGGGGAAAGGGGCGTGTCATTCACCAAACTGAGGGGAAAGGGGCGTGTCATTCACCAAACTGAGGGAAAGGGGGCGTGTAATTCACCAAACTGAGGGAAAAGGGGCGTGTCATGTGAAATGGTCAAAACGTGAGTTTGTGTAATGTAGTACCACATCCTGTCCACATCACAGAAAGTAGCGTACTATACCTTTCCTACACACGCCTTTCCTAGACACTCCTTTCCTAGACACGCCTTTCCTAGACACGCCTTTCCTAGACACGCCTTTCCTAGACTCACCTTTCCTAGACACGCCTTTCCTAGACAATCCTTTCCTAGACACGCCTTTCCTAGACACGCCTTTCCTACACACGCCTTTCCTAGACACGCCTTTCCTAGACACGCCTTTCCTAGACACGCCTTTCCTAGACACTCCTTTTCTACACACGCCTTTCCTACACACGCCTTTCCTAAACACGCCTTTCCTACACACGCCTTTCCTAGACACGCCTTTCCTACACACGCCTTTCCTAGACACGCCTTTCCTAGACACGCCTTTCCTAGACACGCCTTTCCTACACACGCCTTTCCTAGACACGCCTTTCCTAGACACGCCTTTCCTAGACACGCCTTTCCTAGACACTCCTTTTCTACACACGCCTTTCCTACACACGCCTTTCCTAGACACGCCTTTCCTAAACACGCCTTTCCTACACACGCCTTTCCTACACACGCCTTTCCTACACACGCCTTTCCTAGACAAGCCTTTCCTAGACACGCCTTTCCTACACACGCCTTTCCTACACACGCCTTTCTTAGACACGCCTTTCCTAGACACGCCTTTCCTACACACGCCTTTCCTAGACACGCCTTTCCTAGACACTCCTTTCCTAGACACGCCTTTCCTAGACACGCCTTTCCTACACACGCCTTTCCTACACACGCCTTTCCTAAACACGCCTTTCCTACACACGCCTTTCCTAAACACGCCTTTCCTACACACGCCTTTCCTACACACGCCTTTCACTGGACACGCCTTTCCTAAACACTCCTTTCCTACACACGCCTTTCCTACACACGCCTTTCCTAGACACGCCTTTCCTAGACACGCCTTTCCTAGACACGCCTTTCCTACACACGCCTTTCCTAAACACACCTTTCCTAATCACGGATTTCCTGAACACGCCTTTCCTAAACACGCCTTTCCTAGACACTCCTTTCCTAAACACGCCTTTCCTAGACACGCCTTTCCTAGACACTCCTTTCCTAAACACGCCTTTCCTAAACACCCATTTCCTAAACACGCCTTTCCTAGACTCACCTTTCCTAAACACGCCTTTCCTAGACTCACCTTTCCTAAACACGCCTTTCCTAGACTCACCTTTCCTAAACACGCCTTTCCTAGACACTCCTTTCCTAGACACTCCTTTCCTAGACACTCCTTTCCTAGACACTCCTTTCCTAGACACTCCTTTCCTAGACACGCCTTTCCTAGACACTCCTTTCCTAAACACGCCTTTCCTAAACACGCCTTTCCTAGACACGCCTTTCCTAGACTCACCTTTCCTAGACACTCCTTTCCTAGACACTCCTTTCCTAGACACGCCTTTCCTAGACACTCCTTTCCTAGACACTCCTTTCCTAGACACGCCTTTCCTAGACACTCCTTTCCTAGACACTCCTATCCTAAACACGCCTTTCCTACACACGCCTTTCCTAGACACGCCTTTCCTAGACACTCCTTTCCTAAACACTCCTTTCCTAGACACTCCTTTCCTAGACTCACCTTTCCTAAACACGCCTTTCCTAGACACTCCTTTCCTAGACATGCCTTTCCTAGACTCACCTTTCCTAGACTCACCTTTCCTACGCATTTCTCAGAAGTTGGTATTCAAACTATGTAAATACACACACATATTCTGCTCCTTTTCGGTAGCAATTGGTAGATTTAAAAATAGTCTTGATGTTATTATTTAAGGTTGGGAAAGAATTGATGAATAATATAGAAACAGGTTTGTAGAGCCTTTACTCACTAATTATATTGGTAAATTAAAAAAATAGTGTTTTGATTCAGTTGCCATATTCAAGTCCATCCATCAAATATTGGAAGGTGAGAAAAGTGTACAATAGGGATAATCAACAGCTCTTATCAACAGCTCTTATCAACAGCTCTTATCAACAGCTCTTATCAACAGCTCTTATCAACCAACAGCTCTTATCAACAGCTCTTATCAACAGCTCTTATCAACAGCTCTTACCAACAGCTCTTATCAACAGCTCTTATCAACAGCTCTTATCAACAGCTCTTATCAACAGCTCTAATCAACAGCTCTAATCAACAGCTCTAATCAACAGCTCTTATCAATAGCTCTTATCAACAGCTCTAATCAACAGCTCTAATCAACAGCTCTTATCAATAGCTCTTATCAACAGCTCTTACCAACAGCTCTTATCAACAGCTCTTATCAACAGCTCTTATCAACAGCTCTTATCAACAGCTCTAATCAACAGCTCTTATCAATAGCTTTTATCAACAGCTCTTACCAATAGGGTCTTATCAACAGCTCTTATCAACAGCTCTTACCAATAGGGTCTTATCAACAGCTCTTATCAATAGCTCTTATCAACAGCTCTTACCAATAGGGTCTTATCAAGTAGCAAATGACAATGGAGAATGGTGTCATTTATATATGAAGAAATGTGATGTTCTTCTACTTGGAACCAACAGGTTGCTCCACCTAATTCATAGTTTTATCCAGGTCAGAATACAGTGTATCAACAGACACACCTCCATTAATACAGTGTATCAGTAGACACACCTCCATTAATACAGTGTATCAGAAGACACAACTCCACCACACCTCCATTAATACAGTGTATCAGTAGACACACCTCCATTAATACAGTGTATCAGTAGACACACCTCCATTAATACAGTGTATCTGTAGACACACCTCCATTAATACAGTGTATCTGTAGACACACCTTCATTAATACGGTTTATCTGTAGACACACCTCCATTAATACACACCTCCATCAATACAGTGTATCTATAGACACACCTCCATTAATAGAGTGTATCAGTAGACACACCTCCATTTATTTGATCTCCAACCAAAACGAATAACAGGTGAATAACAGGTGAATAACAGGTGAATAACAGGTGAATAACAGGTGAAAAGCGGGTGAATAACAGGTGAATAACAGGTGAATAGCAGGTGAATAACAGGTGAATAGCAGGTGACTAACAGGAGAATAACAGGTGAATAACAGGTGAGTAACAGGTGAATAACAGGTGAGTAACAGGTGAATAACAGGTGAATAGCAGGTGAATAACAGGTGAGTAACAGGTGAATAACAGGTGAATAGCAGGTGAAAAACAGGTGAGTAACAGGTGAATAACAGGTGAATAGCAGGTGAATAACAGGTGAGTAACAGGTGAATAACAGGTGAATAACAGGTGAGTAACAGGTGAATAACAGGTGAATAGCAGGTGAATAACAGGTGAGTAACAGGTGAATAACAGGTGAATAAGAGGAGAATAACAGGTGAATAACAGGTAAATAACAGGTGAATGACAGGTGAATAACAGGTGAATAACAGGTGAATAACAGGTGAATGACAGGTGAGTAACAGGTGAATAACAGGTGAATAACAGGTGAATAGCAGGTGAATAGCAAGTGAATAACAGGTGAATAACAGGAGAATAACAGGTGACTAACAAGTGAATAACAGGTGAATGACAGGTGAATAACAGGTGGATAACAGGTGAATAGCAGGTGAATAGCAGGTGAATAACAGGTGAATAACAGGTGGATAACAGGTGAATAGCAGGTGAATGACAGGTGAGTAACAGGTGAATAACAGGTGAATAACAGGTGAATAGCAGGTGAATAGCAAGTGAATAACAGGTGAATAACAGGTGAATAACAGGTGAATAGCAGGTGAATAGCAGGTGAATAACAGGTGAATAACAGGTGAATAACAGGTGAATAACAGGTGAATAACAGGTGAATAGCAGGTGAATAGCAGGTGAATAGCAGGTGAATAACAGGTGAATAACAGGTGAATAACAGGTGGATAACAGGTGAATAGCAGGTGAATAGCAGGTGAATAGCAGGTGGATAACAGGTGAATAACAGGTGGATAACAGGTGACTAACAGGTGAATAGCAAGTGAATAACAGGTGAATAACAGGTGAATAACAGGTGAATAGCAGGTGAATAGCAGGTGAATAACAGGTGAATAACAGGTGAATAACAGGTGAATAACAGGTGAATAACAGGTGAATAGCAGGTGAATACCAGGTGAATACCAGGTGAATAGCAGGTGAATAGCAGGTGAATAACAGGTGAATAACAGGTGAATAACAGGTGGATAGCAGGTGAATAGCAGGTGAATAGCAGGTGAATAGCAGGTGAATAACAGGTGAATAACAGGAGAATAACAGGTGACTAACAGGTGAATAGCAAGTGAATAACAGGTGAATAACAGGTGAATAACAGGTGAATAGCAGGTGAATAGCAGGTGAATAACAGGTGAATAACAGGTGAATAACAGGTGAATAACAGGTGAATAGCAGGTGAATAGCAGGTGAATAACAGGTGAATAACAGGTGAATAACAGGTGAATAACAGGTGAATAACAGGTGAATAGCAGGTGAATAGCAGGTGAATAGCAGGTGAATAACAGGTGAATAACAGGTGAATAACAGGTGGATAACAGGTGAATAGCAGGTGAATAGCAGGTGAATAGCAGGTGAATAACAGGTGAATAACAGGAGAATAACAGGTGAATAACAGGTGAATAGCAGGTGAATAGCAAGTGAATAACAGGTGAATAACAGGTGAATAACAGGTGAATAGCAGGTGAATAGCAGGTGAATAACAGGTGAATAACAGGTGAATAACAGGTGAATAACAGGTGAATAACAGGTGAATAGCAGGTGAATAGCAGGTGAATAGCAGGTGAATAACAGGTGAATAACAGGTGAATAACAGGTGGATAACAGGTGAATAGCAGGTGAATAGCAGGTGAATAGCAGGTGAATAACAGGTGAATAACAGGAGAATAACAGGTGACTAACAGGTGAATAGCAAGTGAATAACAGGTGAATAACAGGTGAATAACAGGTGAATAGCAGGTGAATAGCAGGTGAATAACAGGTGAATAACAGGTGAATAACAGGTGAATAACAGGTGAATAACAGGTGAATAGCAGGTGAATACCAGGTGAATACCAGGTGAATAGCAGGTGAATAGCAGGTGAATAACAGGTGAATAACAGGTGAATAACAGGTGGATAGCAGGTGAATAGCAGGTGAATAGCAGGTGAATAGCAGGTGAATAACAGGTGAATAACAGGAGAATAACAGGTGACTAACAGGTGAATAGCAAGTGAATAACAGGTGAATAACAGGTGAATAACAGGTGAATAGCAGGTGAATAGCAGGTGAATAACAGGTGAATAACAGGTGAATAACAGGTGAATAACAGGTGAATAACAGGTGAATAACAGGTGAATAGCAGGTGAATAGCAGGTGAATAGCAGGTGAATAACAGGTGAATAACAGGTGAATAACAGGTGGATAACAGGTGAATAGCAGGTGAATAGCAGGTGAATAGCAGGTGAATAACAGGTGAATAACAGGTGAATAACAGGTGGATAACAGGTGAATAGCAGGTGAATAGCAGGTGAATAGCAGGTGAATAACAGGTGAATAACAGGTGAATAACAGGTGGATAACAGGTGAATAGCAGGTGAATAGCAGGTGAATAGCAGGTGAATAACAGGTGAATAACAGGTGAATAACAGGTGAATAACAGGTGAATAACAGGTGGATAACAGGTGAATAGCAGGTGAATAACAGGTGAATAACAGGTGGATAACAGGTGAATAGCAGGTGAATAGCAGGTGAATAGCAGGTGAATAGCAGGTGAATAACAGGTGAATAACAGGTGAATAACAGGTGGATAACAGGTGAATAACAGGTGGATAACAGGTGAATAACAGGTGAATAACAGGTGAATAACAGGTGAATAACAGGTGAATAGCAGGTGAATAACAGGTGAATAGCAGGTGAATAACAGGTGAATAGCAGGTGAATAACAGGTGAATAACAGGTGAATAGCAGGTGAATAACAGGTGAGTAACAGGTGAATAACAGGTGAATAGCAGGTGAATAACAGGTGAATAACAGGTGAACAGCAGATGAACAGCATATTATTTATCATGCTTCAGTTCAAGATCAGAATACGAGTAGAGAGAAAAGTTTATAAAAAATAAATCCCGTTCCATTTCTCCGTTCCATTTCTCCGTTCCATTTCCCCCTTCCATTTCCCCTTTCCATTTCCCCGTTCCATTTCCCCTTTCCATTTCCCCGTTCCATTTCCCCGTTCCATTTCCCCTTTCCATTTCCCCGTTCCATTTCCCCTTTCCATTTCCCCTTTCCATTTCCCCTTTCCATTTCCCCGTTCCATTTCCCCTTTCCATTTCCCCTTTCCATTTCCCCGTTCCATTTCCCCTTTCCATTTCCCCGTTCCATTTCCCCTTCCCATTTCCCCTTTCCATTTCCCCTTTCCATTTCCCCGTTCCATTTCCCCTTTCCATTTCCCCTTTCCATTTCCCCTTTCCATTTCCCCTTTCCATTTCCCGTTCCATTTCCCCGTTCCATTTCCCCTTTCCATTTCACCTTTCCATTTCCTGTTCCATTTCCCCTTTCCATTTCCTGTTCCATTTCCCCTTTCCATTTACCGTTCCATTTCCCCTTTCCATTTCCCCTTTCCATTTCCCCGTTCCATTTCCCCTTTCCATTTCCCCGTTCCAGTTCCCCTTTCCCCTTTCCATTTCCCGTTCCATTTCCCCGTTCCATTTCCCTTTCCATTTCCCCTTTCCATTTCCCCCACCATAGTGAAGCAGTTGCAGCAGCCCATTACTTCAACTGCCTTTTTAACATGGGCCCGCAGTCGGGCTACACAGAACTAGGACCAAATCTAATGACATTTTAAATACATTTTACACCACTGTGTTCAAGCCAGAAGAGAACATCTCTTGTAATGGAATTGAGATGAGACATCTCCTGACGTAAAGTGTGAATACAAACAAAAAAAGTTATTGAGGGAGGATAAATCCATGACCAAAACAACAACATAATTATCTTCTCAAACTGTTGCTTCACATGAAAAAGTCTACGCACACACACACACACACACACACACACACACACACACACACACACACACACACACACACAGAGAAAACACACACACACACACAGAAAACACATACACAGAAAACACCCACATAGAGAAAACACACACAGAAAAAACACACACACACACAGAGAAAACACACACACACACAGAGAAAACACACACACGCGCGAGGATTCCCATCGGTGCAGCTGTTTACTGCTAGAAATCAACAGATAGAGAAACAGCAGCATATTTAAGCAGGTGGCTTGTGTTTCACTACAGTGAACACAGTTTCACGACACTACAATTTTGACCAGTAAACACAACAAAACATACCAAACCCCTAGTTATTACAGCACGGCAAGCCGAAGGAGAAAGGTCTGGATTATACTGCAGTAGAAAACACTGACTGTATGGATACCGCTGTCTGTTATTCGGTAATTGACTAACAGCCAATAATTGTTTATTTACCCACATGATGATGCCTGGTTAAACCAGCCAGAATGAACACTTCTCTCTCTCTCTCTCTCTCTCTCTCTGTATCTTTCTCTCTCCTCCCTCCCTACCCCCCTCTCTCTCTCTCTCTCTCTATTCCCTACCTCTCTCTCTGTCTCTTTCTCTCTCCTCCCTACCTCTCTCTCTCTCTCTCTCTCTCTCTCCTCCCTACCTCTCTCTCTCTGTCTTTCTCTCTCCTCCCTCCCTACCCCCCTCTCTCTCTCTCTCTCTCTATTCCCTACCTCTCTCTCTGTCTCTTTCTCTCTCCTCCCTACCTCTCTCTCTGTCTCTTTCTCTCTCCTCCCTACCTCTCTCTCTCTGTCTTTCTCTCTCCTCCCTACCTCTCTCTCTATCTCTTTCTCTCTCCTCCCTACCTCTCTTTCTCTCTCCTCCCTCCCTACCTCTCTCTGTCTCTCTCTCTGTCTCTTCTCTCTCCTCCCTCCCTACCTCTCTCTCTGTCTCTTTCTCTCTCCTCCCTACCTCTCTCTCTCTCTGTCTCTTTCTCTCTCCTCCCTCCCTACCTATCTCTGTCTCTCTCTCTGTCTCTTTCTCTCTCCTCCCTACCTCTCTCTCTCTGTCTCTTTCTCTCTCCTCCCTCCCTCTCTCTCTCTCTGTCTCTTTCTCTCTCCTCCCTCCCTACCTCTCTCTGTCTCTCTCTCTGTCTCTATCTCTCTTCCCCCTACCTCTCTCTCTCTCTCTTTCTCTCTCCTCCCTACCCCTCTCTCTATCTCTATTTATTTCTCTCCCGCTATCTCGCTATCTCCCTTTCTCACACACACAGTGTTCAGTCGGGTTAAATGAGGCTAGCTCTTCATGTGGGTATAAATCAAGTAAGGAGAGCAGTACTAGAACTACCAAGCTACCAGACTACCAGGCTACCAGACACCCAAGCTACCAGGCGACCAGACTACCAGGCTACCAGGCTACCAGACTACCAGGCTACCAGACTACTAGACTACCAGACTACCAGACTACCAGACTACCAGGCTACCAGGCTACCAAACTACCAGGCTACCAGGCTACCAGGCTACCAAACTACCAGGCTACCAGACTACCAGGCTACCAGGCTACCAGACTACCAGACTACCAGGCTACCAGGCTACCAGGCTACCAGGCTACCAAACTACCAGACTACCAGGCTACCAGACTACCAGGCTACCAGGCTACCAGACTACCAGACTACCAGGCTACCAGGCTACCAGACTACCAGGCTACCAGACTACCAGACTACCAGACTACCAGACTACCAGGCTACCAGACTACCAGGCTACCAGACTACCAGGCTACCAGACTACCAGGCTACCAGGCTACCAGACTACCAGGCTACCAGACTACCAGACTACCAGACTACCAGACTACCAGGCTACCAGGCTACCAGACTACCAGACTACCAGGCTACCAGACTACCAGGCTACCAGGCTACCAGGCTACCAGGCTAAGCTACTGGTTTTGTCCCCCCGAAGGAAAAGCCTCTGATATCTGATTAGTGCACAGACTTTCATCAGGGAGATAAGATAATACCTTAGTAGTATGAACATTTCAAGACCACATAACACCCCTTTGCTTTAATGCTCATTCAAAAAAGAAAATGGATTGTATGGATAAATAGGTGTGATGTTGCGCTGTTACAGCCTACTATGTTACTACTATGATATAACGTTTAATTATTTAGAAAAGTGGGTCTAATCGCAAAATGTTAAGATAATGCAGTGTCTTTCAATTACTGTAACATTATCAATAATAACGTCGTGTTATTTCGATGTTATTATTAGCCCACTATCTATATATTTGTATTTCAAACGTCAGAAAAAAAAACAACCTTTGAAATATGTTTGAGATTCAATAGAAAACAACATACCATTCGATTTTGAAGAGATTGGGATCCGTGAAATCAAATGGACAAGAATAAAAAAAGTTTTCCTCACCAAACATTTAGCACGGTTATGTGTTTGTCAGTGAGACTACTGTCCCGGATGTCCCGGATATCTGGAGCGGGTTCATTAGTTACCAACTCCCCCAGTCTCTACAGCCTGCTCCCAGGAACAACATCTAACTTAAGGTCAAGCCATTTCAAACGGACAAAAAAAAAAAAAACGAGCATCGGTTCAAGGGACGACGACATACACCCAACTTTTCAAAACGGATCTCCAGCCAAATCCAATGTGGGTTTTGCCCTGTAGGCTACGTCGTGTTCACTCGCTGATACAAATCAGGTTTTGATTTGCTAAACAAACTGTCATTTGACAGCAATCAATTGAAACACTGCCTACGCGTTTTAATCACAAGCTATATGGATAGTTAGGAGTTAAAATAGGCTCGTGAGGGGTAATACTGTAGCTAGACTTTAAATGATTGTGACAAATGAAATATAAATCACGACACTAATGTAAATAGAAAACCTTATAGGTTCCACTAAACACAATGAATTAAACACTAAATATAAACACTAATCATTAGACCCAAGACAGTGTAATTAAATCCACACATAATCCACTCATAGAATGAAAGGTTAACTCTGAGAGATTAAGAATATATTGGATTTTAATTACAGAAATTCGAAGGCAGATTTGAGATAAGCCTCGTGTGAAGTTAAACCGCTGACTGTTCACTTCTTATCATTTCAACAAGACGCCCTGATGACAAGAGGAGTACAGGAGCTTGGTTTAGGGCGTCAGGTAGCGTAGCGGGGGGCCAGAGAACCGAAACGACTTCTGGTTTGAGTCTCCAAGCCCCTGTCGGTGTTCCCTTGAGCAAGCCACTTTGACCCTACTTGCTCATGTAAATCGCTCTGATTAAAGAGCGTCTGCTAAATGACATACATGTTTTAAAATCACCGCGTACACTAAAACTGTTGAAATGTAATCTCAATTAATAAAATATTAGATCAATTGATAGGCTATTTAGGCTGTAATTGTACATTCCATTTTAAAATCATAGATTTCGTGTGTAAAATGAAGATACAACGACGGCCCCGGGGAACTAGTGGGCTCACGACGACGCCTGCGGCAAGAGGAATAACCTCCGCTAAACGAGAGCCCGGTTGACAGTTCCAGCGTTTAAAACACACAACACATTGTTCAGCTGTCACTATCCGTCGTTGACTATGTGACTGTCTGTAAGGGATATAACATCTTAATGTGTTAACACGGAGATTTTTGACTTGATAGCCTAATCTAAAACATATGCTGACAGACCGAAAGAGGCTTCACTCCACGTCCAAACAGCCTAAAATCATGAGGACTAGACGAGTGTTGCTCTACAATCTATAGGGAAACACATCGCTATCTTCTTCTTTTCCTAAGGCTTTAGGGTAAAATAATTATCTAGACTATTTCTGTCCGTTTTAGTCATGTCTCAAATCACATGTTTGTGTGAACATTTGACATGTTTTGGTTGTTGTAGTAAGGCGGTAAAAGCCCAAATGAATCGCTCCGGAATAAAACTTACCTTCTTCACCGATAACTATTTGTGGTAAACAAACGACCAGTAAACATCCACAGAGCCACGGTAATATATCCATTTTCCGAGGTGAAGTTTCACCCTTCCCAATCCCGGAGACAAGAACTCGCCGTGAAAGTCTTCTTCCTCGTGCAAACTGTTTTCTGCGGTCACGGTAACACGCGTCTCCACCGGGAAGACGTAGGTCTGTGGTTCGGTGTTCAACACAACGGCGATATGAATTCCCACCCGCTTAACACTTCTTTGGTTTCTTCTTTTTTTAAATGAATAATATTTTCTTCCCCGTTATTTCAATTCAATAATTTAAAAGATTCAAAACCATTCTGGCCACTGCGGCGTTCAAAATAACGAGAAAAAAAATAAATAAAACATCAATTCCATCCAGATAATATTCTATTACAAAGAAATTATGGTAAATTAAAAAAGCTGTATGAAATCTTTCAGAAATCCGTAGCGGTTTTTAGTCCACGGAATTGCTGCTTTCTCTAGCAGATATCTGAAGTGAGTGTTTTGGTTGCCTCCAAACCAGTGAGAAGATATTTGTTTTGTATTTCCTTTGACTTTCTCCCTCCAGCGCATTTACTTGTCCAAAAAAAAACAAAAAATCACACAAAAAATAAAAAACACAAATCTTAACGAAATAGTCCAACTGTCCAAGGCTCGTCGGTAAAAACGATCTTTCATAGAATGCAAACCAAAACGGTCCGTATTGCCGTTATTACCCAGAGCTCTATAATCTATCGGTAACACTCCGTTCTCTCTCCGCTAGTCCAGGCACACAGCTCCTTCCCTCTGCTCTGATCGGACTATTCTGGCTTGAGTTTTGAAGGCTCCGCGTTCCAGCAGCGAGAGCGCAGGCAGCCAGCATGTGTATGTAATAACGTTAGAGCGGAGCAGCTATCACATTACAGTCAGCACCTCGACCCGCCTCCCCACAGCCGCTGATTAAAGAGGACCACTCACTGCCTGCTGCTGCTTTCTTTCTTTTACTTATATATATATATATATAAAAAGACGGACAAGGGAACTGGAAAAATAGAAGCGGTGCGCCACACACACACACACACACACACACACACACACACGCAGTCTCATGCCTCATGGGTCGTGAAATACCATGTTGGTGGCTTCAGGCAGTAACCACTGACTGGTTGGTTTAAAAAAAAGAAGGCCTAGTATTTATGGAGAGCGGTGGACAAGACGCGTATGCTTCGATATACATTCCGTATTGTTAGAAAAGAGGAAGAAGCATTAAACCGTTCGCCAGCCACCACCGTCATGGGATTACCAAACAGCTACTGAACAAACATAAGGGAAGTATGGAGATATAACGATGTCAGCAATAACTAAAAAACACTGAGACGGAGAAAGACATGTATCATAAATTATGACTTTACAAAGGCCTTCTAAGTCAATAGTGTCCACTCCAACAAACAAAATAAAATATTTTTTTAGGACACAAACCATTGTATTTTATTGAAACACAGTAGTACTGTACTGTGAAGATGCTGACATGGTGTTACTGCAGTAGTGATAGCTTGGCATGCCAACTCTAGGCAGCGGAGTGGTAATGTGTGTGGCTGCGCTGGTGATATAAACGCACCAACCGCTTGACAGCATGCCACGTACAAGGGGTTGATGGAACTCTAAATAATCACAATAAGACGGGAAAAACAGAAGGACTACACAAAACACAAACCCCTGTCATGAAAAAGACAGAAACATAGACTAAAGATATATGCCAGATGACAATCAAAGCCTCATCTCTTCTATAAAGGCTATAAAAACCCTTACATGTATATACGTCTCACACAAGAAGAGGCAGGGTTTATGGAACGTAAAACTCAGAAGAGATAAGAAACTCTGTATCAATTCAACCATTAGAGTGAGAAAGCTGAGAAAGAGGGAAATCCGTTTGGGAGTCGAAGGATGGGATAAAAGTCCCTCACGGCCACACTGAACACATCAAAGCTTCTTCTCTGCATCCCATCCATTTAGAACCAATCGTTCCCAGAGCCTACCCGCTACTTGCTCCATAACGTACCCACCCTGGACCCGCCCAGGCCCGCCCGGTTTGGGTCTCCAACCCACCACACCACCAGCACTAACTACAGACATGAACTCTTGGTGGAGGATTTATAATGACACAGTTATACTCTGCAGCAGCCAGCTCCTTAGATAACACTTCTTCTCAGAAACAGAGATCTAGTCCAAAGTAGTGCACAATATAGGGATATAGGGTGCCTTTAAAGAATTAGGGGAGAACACGTTCGCTGAGGTTTTCAAATCAAATCTAATTTTATGCGCCAAATACAACAACCTTATCGTGAAACGCTTACTTTCAAGCCCGTAATTAATCAACAATGCAGTTTAAGAAAATATTTACTACAAAAACGAAAGTTTAAAAAAAAAAAGGAACTCACAAATGATAGTAAGAAGGCATAACAGGGGGGGGACCGAGTCAATGTGCGGGGGTACAGGTTAGTCGAGGAGATTGAGGTAATATGTATGTATATGTAGGTAGGGGTAATGTGACTATGCATTGATAAAAAACAGCAAGTAGCAGCAGTGTAGCAAGAAAGGGGGGTCCATGTAACTAGTCCGGTGGCCATTTGATTAATTGTTCAGCAGTGTTATGTCTTGGAGGTAGAAGCTGTTCAGGAGCCTTTTGGACCTTTAAGGAAACATGGTGGAGAGATTTCCTGTCTGGGCAAATATATCCCGTTTACCGCTAGATCTCCTAACACCCCTCTATACCCCTCTTCCCTAACGTACTCGGGACACCCCTTTAAACCCCTCTTCCCTAACGTACTCAGGACACCCTCTCTACCCCTCTTCCCTAACGTACTCAGGACACCCTCTATACCCCTCTTCCCTAACGTACTCGGGACACCCTCGATGCCCCTCTTCCCTAACGTACTCAGGACACCCCTCTATACCCCTCTTCCCTAACGTACTCAGGACACTCCACTATACCCATCTTCTCTAACGTACTCAGGACACCCTCTATACCCCTCTTCCCTAACGTACTCAGGACACCCCACTATACCCCTCTTCCCTAACGTACTCAGGACACATTCGATGCATCTCTTCCCTAACGCACTCAGGACACCCTCGATGCCCCTCTTCCCTAACGTACTCAGGACACCCTTGATGTCCCTCTTCCCTAACGTACTCAGGACACCCTCAATGCCCCTCTTCCCAAACGTACTCAGGACAACCCCTTATACCCCTCTTTGCTAACGTACTCAGGACACCCTCGATGCCCCTCTTCCATAACGTACTCAGGTCACCCTCTATACCCCTCTTCCCTAACATACTCAGGACACCCTCGATGCCCCTCTTCCCTAACGTACTCAGGACACCCTCTATACCCCTCTTCCCTAATGCACTCAGGACATCCTTGATGCCCCTCTTTCCTAACGTACTCAGGACACCCCTCTGTACCCCTCTTCCCTAACGTACTCAGGACACCCTCGATGCCCTCTTCCCTAACGTACTCAGGACACCCCTCTATACCCCTCTTCCCTAACGTACTCAGGACACCCTCTATACCCATCTTCTCTAAC